>NC_089580.1:67630014-67832289 GCF_019320115.1 Miscanthus floridulus | reverse complement strand
TTTTTAGTTTGGAAATCACGTTTTTCAAATGCCTTTTTGTTTTAAATACACTTGTGAACAGTAACACGCTAAACCATGCTCTGATGCCAGCTGTAACAGAACCGACCAATTATACGAAATTAAGTAAGAAAATCATCCGCCAGAGCAGACGATTTAGCAAACATAAGCCCGTATAACCCGGTAGTCCGTGAAATCACGAAGGATTTCAAACCAACTCACATACCAGCTAAGATCGTAATAAGTTTAGCGGTCACCATCACATATTACATAAAAGTTCGCATCACAGGTACATCAGAGTTTAAACATAGTTATTACAAAATGAGTTCAAATAGAAGTAGCGGAAGCCATTTGTTCAAAACCACACACACACTCACACGGAGTTCAAATACAGTGCCAGCTATTGATCATCTCCAACAAAAGCATCAGACGAGACGTAAGGAATGACCATGCCCATGGTCCTAAGCATCACCCATCGTAGGATAAAGGCAGTTGATACAGTAGCCGTAAAACATCTGCCCATCGGAACAAGTGGGAATAAAACCCTGAGTACGAGAAGGTACTCAGCTAGACTTACCTGACATAACCGAAAATAAAGTGACACCAAGGATTATGAAGGGCTTTATAGTAGGGTAGCTGACTCATTTGCAAAAAAGGCATTTTTAGTATTTCAAGAACCTTTCCAAAAGCATTATTGTCAAGTTAATTATTATTAACCTGTCGACTACATTTGCACCTATACTAGAGCAAGCATGTGATTAAGCAAATAATGATAACCAATGATCATTAACAACTTCCATAATGTCATATTCATTATAACTGTCCAAGTGTTCCATCAACATTACTACGATGAAGTCACTCAAGTCAAGTGCTCACTATCCAGGAGCGATGGCGATTCGAATCGATTCCTAACCAGCTAGTGATTTATTCCTTACACAAACCTCACTCACCCGCTAAAGTGAGGTATCGGTCATCGAGTCAACTATCCAAGAAAATCTCGAGTTTGCCAGGAACCACATGTACCCGGGGGCCGACCAACTACCATTCGGTCTTATCATCACGCCCCCATGTCCTACCACACCTGCTCCGGTACAGTGCGCTGCGGGCAATCTACTCGGCCCGAATAATCTCCCAGCTTCATGGTCGAAAGGTACTTTATTCGGCCAGCTAAATGTAAGGCATGCATTCAACATGACGCGAGGCCCAACAACGGTTGGTCCTTAATCGACACAAACAGAAAGCACTACAGTCCAAAACCTTGTAAGTCTCCGTCCGGTCTCAACTTCAAATTAACACTTAGTTATACCATGACTACATAGTTATCCAAGCAGATCCAGGTAACCACCTATAGCTCACAGGTGATAGGAAATCACCCGACTTCTACCGGTCTAAGTCAGCTAAGCATTGACTCGACTGCGGATACCAGGGTAACATGGATATAGTATATCAAAGGTAGATAAGGTATAATGCAGCAATGGTTGCAAACAACTCCTGAACGTAATGCATCAATTACAATAAAGCATTAATTAATAATTGCAAACCGGGGAGAAAAATGCTCTGGGGCTTGCCTCTCTCGAAGGAGCTCGGGCGGTGATCGGGGCACTCCGGAAGTTCCTCAACATCCTCCTCGTCTGCTTCGGTCACTTCCTATGGCTGCACCTCGAGCTGCTCCTCGGACTCCTCGGGTATGATGACTGGGCTCTCGGTTTGCGATCCTGTATGATGCAGGTGCGTAAGTGCTTATGCAAAAGGTGCATCGGATGAAATGAACACAATGAATATGCTTGAATGCAAGGTAGTCAACATCATCCAAGAACATGTACTACAAGCACATGTCATCTACTGCATTCTCTTCTTCTACTAAAATGCTAAGTCAACACATCTCATTAAATGCTTCAAAGATACACCAAAGCTTCACTAATTTCTTAATCATGCATAAAGCAACATTTGATTAAACCCTAATTAATAATAGGTTTGAATAGCAACATCTATTTTTATAGCTTAGAAAAATCTTAGAAAATTACCATAGCACAGCACTACCCTCAGTAGTCTACCATTAAATTTTTATGGCATTTGGATAAGTGGATTAGCCTACACAAAAATGACAAGCTATGGCATAATTATGAACATGAAAATACTTTGTACTGTGAAAAGTGTCAAACAACAGATGTAATATTTTTCCTATGTTCTACACAGTAAATAATCACTGCACAAAAATTATCACATGCATGTTTTATACAAATTTTGCTCTCTAGCAAAAATAACAAAATCAGCCATTAAAGGCACTTGAACTACACCTCACAATTTTTCTATAGGACATGCATGGCATATATTTTTCCTAGAAAGTACATTACACAATAAGAGTAACAAACTTGGAATCATATTTTTCTGATACATATAGGTTTTACTACACATTTTACAAGATATCAGCAATATCAAGAATTAAATAAAGCTCTACATTAAAGTATCTCAAAAATGACATGCAATATTTTATCATGTAGATCTGGTGACAAGGAACACAACAAAATTTGTTTCAACAAATTTGGAGCCATTTTGAGCAAGTTATAAATTCCCAAAGCATTTAAATAGAAATCTGAAAATCATTTCTTAAATCCTTTCAAAAATCAGCCGATGAAAATGCTGGGTGCACCCGGTGCTGTGCACCCAGACCCGAGTCAGGGCGCTGACAAGCGGGCCCCCACGGTCGATGGCCCCCACCTATCTGTCAGACTGAGATAGGGGCGGAGCTGACCGACCAGCTCTCGCCGACGGTGAGCTAGCCGACGGCCCGGTCACCACCAGCATCTCACCCGCGACGAGGCGGACGCGGTGGACCAAGAGAAGGCACGGGAGGAGCTCAGAATGGAGCTTGACGGCGTGCATGGTGGAGTGGAGGCATGGCTCGTCGGCGGTACGCCGACTCCGGCCACGACAGGGCGCGGGGAGGCGTGCAAGAGTTTCGTGACGGCAAGGCGGTGCTCATGCGCTCGAAAGGAAGGAGAGAGGTGGAGCGGAGAGGGGTTGTCCACGCGGAGCCAAGCTCCAGCGAGGAAGAGCTTACTCCGGTGAGGAATTACCGGCCGGAGAAGACTTACCACGGCGAACAGACTCAAGCACCGGTTGCGAAAGGTGGAGGCGATGCTGCTGGCGAGATGGAGATGGCTCCGGCGCACTGGAGCGGCCGGAACGGCCAACTCCGGTGATGGCGCGTGGCGGAGGCGAGTGCTGCGGCTGCTGCTGGCGCTGGCAGAGGCGAGAGAGCGAAGTGGAGGAGTGAGGAGGAGCGCAGCGCGGTCGGCAGATGAAGGCGCGACAGGAGGGCGCGGGGTAGGCCGGGGCTGCCGCGCGGCGTGCTCGCCGGCGCATGGCGGCCACGCGGCGTGCGCGTTCTGTCGCGGCCGGGTGAGTGCGCGGCGACGGGTGTGGTGCGCAGGAGCAGGGGCGCGGCGCTGAGCACGCTAGGCTGGCTTGCGCAGCTGGGCCGAAGGCGAGGCGCGCGGCCCATTTAATGAAAAATGTTCTTTTTCAAATTCTTTTCAAATCCTTTTTCATTCAAATGAAATTTTGAACTATTTCCAAGCAGTTTCAAAAGTTGGTGTAAAAATGAAAGTTGTTCCATTTTTTAAGATCTACAACTTTGCTTTTATGACCACAGTCCAATTCGAAATAGATTTTGAATTACAAAATAAAATCAATGTTAACTCAAAACCCTAATTTTGGAGAATTGTTTTTAAAGGCAAAATTTGGTAAAAATTTAAATATGAACTTTGCTCCAAATTGTATCCTAAATATTTTTAAGCTATCTTAGTGATTAAAACAAGAATCATGGCATCCAAACATGAGCATGGCATTTCACATTGTTTTAAACATAATGAATTTCAATCAACTTAAGCACCACATGAAATGATACTTCATTTCTTTCGAAATGAAATGCATGAATGATGCTTATGCATGAGGTGATGATGATTATGCTCATGGGATGAAATGGTAATGCATGCTTAACACCGAGGTGTTACACTACCATTTCGGGTTTGTGGTACTTGTCCAAAATCATTTTCACATGGTAAAATTGCTTGGGCAAGCAACATGAATCCAAAAGAGCTTAATTTCCATATCTTTGTAGAGTTGTCATCAATTACCAAAAATGGGGAGATTGAAAGGTCCTTGTGTTGTTTTGGTAATTGAGTAACAACCTAGGTGGACTAATTGTGTTTATGTGAGATACACATGTGATTAGTCTATATGTACATGTGTGTGAGCAACATATGCCATGAAGGTGAAAATGGCTTGGAGATGTTGCAAAGCTCACATATGTGATGATGAAGGAGCTTAAATGCACATGAGACATGACATTGAGTCATGTGATCAAGGTGGAGAAGATCAAGACAAGACTTGGCTTGATGGACCGGTTGCAAGCGTGAAGGGCAAGTCAAAGGCTTTGGAGTGATGGATCGCCTGGTAGTGAAGCTTGAGCAAGACTTGTGTCGGGAACCATAAAAAGGGGTTCCCTAAGCAAGAACCAAAAAAATCGCTTAGACCTTGTAAATATCGAAGCCAAGAGACAACCACTGGCCCACCTCGAACAATATCCGGGCTCACCCAAAGCGGGCTCGGCCCAGAATGAAACCACGAGGCCTCGGACGAGGTACCGATTCTCCGCCTCGCTCGAGGCCCCGAACCGTAAGGCCTCGGACGAGGTACCGATTCTCCGCCTCGCTCGAGGCCCCGAACCGCAAGGCCTCGGACGAGGTACCAATTCTCCGACTCGCCCGAGGCCCCACCCGTAAGGCCTCGAACGAGGTACCAATTCTCCGCCTCGCCTGAGGCCCCGCGTGTAAGGCCTCAGACAAGGTACCGATTCTCCAACTCGCTCGAGGCCGGCTCGGCATCAACCCCGTCACCTCCACCTTGACCAACTTCTCTAACAGGACGTCACGTCCAACTAACGCATTCAACCACTCCCACGACGTCAGTCGAACGACGGCTCGATACAGCGGAGTGGCCGATGAGACGTGAGTCACATCGACGCCATGCCGTCCGGGACAGGATGGGGTAGGGGTTACCGGCCGTTGTGCCCAGCACTGTGCCCACGATGGACACCCGTGCTGCACTATGCTGCCTAACCCCTGCTCTAAGGACAGCGCGGCATGGAGAGTCAAGTCCGGGTCCCTATAGCCTCGGAATCAACGTATAAGGCCAATTGCCCCCTCCGAGCCTCGGCTATCCGCTTCTGGGCCCCTGTAGTCTCGGGACTCACGCCCGCCGAGCCCCCCACAATGGCTCAGCCTCTGCACCAACTGGGCCTCGGCTCTCTACGTTGTCAACATACAGCAACCAGCACATCATCCGCAGTACGCACCATACCCTGCGTCAAGCCGCAGGAGCTCCCACGTCGTGCATAGGGCCAAGCTCCTGTATCCTCGGAGTCAGCACACCCGCGTCGTCGCCTCTACCCAGCCTCGGCTCTCCGCGCCGGTCAAACATACAATGACCAGCACGCCTCCAACAGAAGAAGGCACGTATGCCGCCACAGGAGCTCCCACGTCGCACAGGATCAGGCGTGACCGGTGCGTCGCTCCAGTGCATCGAGGACAAGGCCGCTCCACCAACCATGCCGCCACAGTGACAAGCTACATGGCTCAGACATGCCGCCTCTACTCACAAAATGCCACATAGCAAATCCATGTACTGCCCCCGTGCCTCCCTTTGACTATAAAAGGGAGTAACCAGGGCCGCTTCTAGAGAGGACTCACACACTCACGAGCAACGCACAACGCTCTATAACACATACGCTTCCTCACTGCGAGAGATCAACATCTCAAGCAACCCACGCCACTCTACGCAGAGACCTAGGACTAGCTCCCTCTCTCGCCATGCTTGTAAACCCCTACTACAAGCACCTCGGTGCAAGGAATACAAGATCGCTCTCTCAGACTGGATGTAGGGCACCTATTGCCTGAACTAGTATAAACCTTGTGTCTCTTTGCATCACCATCCGGGATTAGGGGCACGCAGTACACTTTCACTAGTCGGTTGAGGATCCGTCGGACCCAAAACACCAACAGTTGGCGCACCAGGTAGGGGAGCTACTGCGTGTCAGCTTAGTCATCCCAACAAGTTCTGGATGGCAGACCCCGTGCGACCACTGCGTCATGGCACGGTGATCTGGTTCGGGAGCCTAGAGTTCATGTCTCTAGGATCTGAGTACGATATGGTACTCCTTCCACCCAGAGCCCCATCGACCGATGACGACATCATGCACCAGCAGCCTAGGTGTAGGCGGCGCCCAGGCCGCTGCTCTCGTCGCGCTCGCCAGGCATGGCGCGGGCGGGACCACCCCGACACCGCGCGAGCTCAGGGCGACGCACCGCGCTCTGCTAGTATCCCATACCCGGCTGTTGGTACAGAGTCCTTGGCTAGGGACCTGTCTAGCTTAAGCCTGGGCAAGGGAAAAACGCCGGTGGCGCGCAGCGATGCCCCGTCATCAAGCTCTGCCCCGCCACCTCCTGAGGAATCGACTCCGGTGGAGCGGAGCCAGGCAACGACACCATCCCCGTACCCCTTCGGGTTGGGCAATACCGCCACTGCCTACCAACATTTTGCCCTCGACCTCATCGCCACAACTCTGACCCACATCCACGCTGACTCCTCGGAGGAGGACAAGGCATGGGCCGGAGCGGGCTTCTCCAACCTTCGTGACCCTGAAGCCATGCACCGCTTCCTGGCCGTGAGCGACTACTGCTTCGGCTACTCTGACTCCGACGACGAAGGCACTTACGATCCCACTCGTGAGTGCTTCAACATCGAGCTCGGGATGCCGAGCATGGGCGATGAAGACAAGGGGGCAGGCGATGCCACACCTCCATGCATCAAGCCTCCGGCAGTGCGGAACGGGAACCCCGCCCCTGAGGAACTTTGACGCCTAGACCTGGAGCAGTTCCGTGAGCTTTAGGCCAAGGTCGAACAAGACCGACTCCTTCTACAGCAGCTCCGAGACACTCTCGAGCAAGAGCAGCGGGGTCGCGGTGATGGCGGAGCAGGCCGGCGGAGGGCTCGCGACGTCAACCACTGCATCAACAACGATGAAGTGGGCGAGCAACCCCCTATCTTCAATCGCGCTAGCCAGAATGTCGTGGCAACAGCGATGCTACTCTGGACAATGCCCGAGCCCTCTACCTCGGAGGGGCGACGGGTCCACGGTGAGCTCCGAGTCCTCCTTGAGACCGCCGCAGTGCAGCAGGCCGAAAGTTCCACCTCTTGACGGCGCAGGGGCGCCTCGGAACTACCCGCGGCACTGTCTTGGCACGATAGGGAGGCCTCGGTTCATCCCGAGCCTGCTCAGGCATCGACAGCCAATAAGGCCCCCTCGGTGCACGACCGCCTCGCCGACCAATGCGAGGGGCAAGGTGACCATGATGTGGTCAGCAGGCGATAGCGCCACGACAACGATGGGCCCTCCCGAGGCTACCACCCGCACCGAGGTGGTCACTACGACAGTGGGGAGGACCGCAGTCCTTCTCCTGGGCCACCTGGCCCTCGAGTCTTCAGAAAGGCCATCCGCGGTGCCCCCTTCCTGGCCCGGTTTCGACAACCGGCCAACCTCTCAAAGTACAGCGGCGAGACCAACCCCGAGCTATGGCTGGCCAATTACCGCCTGGCTTGTCACCTAGGCGGCGCGGACAATGACCTGCTCATCATCTGCAACCTCCCATTGTTCCTATCAGACTCGGCGCGAGCCTGGCTCGAACACCTCCCCCCCTTGCAGATCAACAACTGGCGTGACTTGGTAAAGGTCTTCATCGGGAATTTCTAGGGCACATACGTGCGCCCTGGGAACTCCTGGGACCTCAAGAGTTGTCGCCAGAGGCCGGACGAGTCTCTCTGAGACTTTATCCGACGCTTCTCCAAGCAATGCACTGAGTTGCCCAGCGTCGGCGACTCAGAAATTGTCCAGGCGTTCCTCTCCGGCACCTCCTACCGAGACCTAGTCTGAGAGTTAGGCCGAAACGTACCGACCTCGGCGGCCGCGCTCCTCGACATCGCCACCAACTTCGCCTCAGGCGAAGAGGCTGTCAAGGCCATCTTCCCCGATAACGACGCCAAGGGGAAGCGGAGGGATGAGGCCCCCGAGGCCTCGGCCCCCCACCTCCCCAAGAAAAATAAAAAGGGTCACCAGGGGAAGCAGGAGGTCCTCAAGGCCGGTCAAGCAGTGGCCGCAGATCGTAAGAATCCCCGAGGCCCTGCCAGAGGTCCCGGGCTCTTCGACGACATGCTTAAGAACCCTGCCCTTACCACTAGGGCCCGGTGAAGCACACCCTTGAAGAGTGCACCATGCTCCGGCATTACTACACCAAGCTCGGGCTCCCCAACGATGATGCCAAGAAGAAGGGCGTCGGTGATAGGGATGACGACAAGGACGACGGGTTCCCCGAGGTGCACAACGCCTTCATGATCTTTGGCGGGCCTTCAACGTGCCTCATGGCGCGTCAGCGAAAGAAGGAGCGCCGAGAGGTCTTCTCGGTTAAGGTGGCCACTCCCCGGTACCTCGACTGGTCTCGGGAGGCGATCACCTTTGATCGGGATGACCACCCCGATTATGTCCCAAACCCCGGGCAGTACCCACTCGTCGTCGACCCGATCATCGGCAACACCTGGCTCACCAAGGTGTTGATGGATGGAGGCAGTGGTCTCAACATCCTCTACGCAAACACTCTAGAGCTCCTAGAGCTCGACCAGTCACGGCTCCGAGGTGATGCCACGCCCTTCCACGGCATCATGCCAGGGAAACGCACGCGACCCCTCGGGCATATCGACTTGCCCGTCTACTTCGGCACTCCCTCCAACTACCGCAAGGAGGTCATCACCTTCGAGGTGGTTGGGTTCAAGGGGACCTATCATGCCATCCTAGGGCACCCGTGCTACGCCAAGTTCATGGCGATCCCCAACTACACCTACCTCAAGCTCAAGATGCCAGGCCCCAATGGCGTCATCACTGTCGAGTCCACGTACGAGCATGCATACGACTACGACATCGAATGCATCAAGTACACCGAGGCTCTCGTGGAGGCCGAGACCCTCATCATCAACCTCGACCGACTTGGTAGAGAGGCGCCCGATTCCAAGCGTCGTGCCAGGACTTTCAAGCCCACAAAGGCTGTCAAGCTCGTCCCGGTCGACCTCACCTGCTCCAACGACCGAGCACTGAGGATCAGCGCCACCCTCGACAGCAAATAGGAAGCCGTGCTCGTCGACTTTCTCCATGTGAATATCGATATATTCGTGTGGAGTCCCTCGGACATGCCGGGCATACCGAGGGAGGTCGCCGAGCATGCCTTAGACATCCAGGCCGGCTCCTGACCGGTGAAGCAGCGCCTACGCCGATTCGATGAGGAAAAGCGCAGGGCCATCGACGAGGAGGTGCAGAAGCTTTTGGCGGCCGGATTCATCAAGGAAGTGTCCCATCTAGAGTGGTTAGATAATCCTGTATTAGTTAAGAAGAAAAATGGGAAGTGGAGGATGTGTGTAGACTACACCGGTTTGAATAAAGCATGTCCAAAAGTCCCATTCCCGTTACCTCGAATCAACCAAATCATTGACTCCACTATGGGATGCGAAACCCTATCTTTCCTTGATGCGTATTCCGGTTACCATCAAATCAAGATGAAAGAATCCGACCAGCTCGCGACTTCTTTCATCACCCCATTTGGCATGTACTGCTATGTGACTATGCCATTCGGCCTCAGAAACGCAGGGGCCACATACCAGCGGTGCATGACCCAGGTCTTTGGCGAGCACATCGGGCGAACCGTCGAGGCCTACGTGGATGACATCGTGGTCAAGTCCAGGAAGGCCAGTGATCTCGTTAATGACTTGGAGATAGCCTTCAAATGCCTCAGAGAGAAGGGCATCAAGCTCAACCCTGAGAAGTGTGTCTTCGGGGTCCCCCGAGGCATGCTCTTGGGATTCATAGTCTCGAAGCGCGGCATCGAGGCCAACCCAGAGAAGGTCTCGACCGTGACCAACATGGGACCAATCCGAGACCTAAAGGGAGTGTAGAGGGTTATGGGATGCCTTGCGACCCTGAGCCGCTTCATCTCGCGCCTTGGTGAAAAAGGCTTGCCTCTATACCGCCTCTTGAGGAAATCCGAACGCTTTTCTTAGACCCCCGAGGCCGAAGAAGCCCTCACCAAGCTCAAGGCACTGCTCACCAATCCTCCCATCCTAGTGTCGTCGACCAAGGGCGAGGCCCTCTTACTCTACGTCGCCGCAATGACCCAAGTGGTCAGTGCGGCCGTAGTGGCCGAGAGGTAGGAAGAGGGGCATGCTCTACCTGTCCAACGACCTGTTTACTTCATCAGCGAGGTGCTCTCTGAGACTAAGACATGCTACCCCCACATCCAGAAGCTGGTCTACGCCATAGTCTTGGTTTGACGCAAGCTGCGTCACTACTTCGAGTCCCACCCGGTGACCGTGGTGTCGTCTTTCCCTCTAGGAGAGATAATCTAGAACCGGGAGGCCTCGGGTAGAATAGCCAAGTGGGCCGTCGAACTCATGGGGGAAGCCCTGTCTTTTGTGCCTTGGAAAGCAATTAAATCTCAGGTCTTGGCCGATTTTGTGGCTGAGTGGACCGACACCCAACTACCACCTGCTCAAGTCTAGGTGGAATGCTGGACCATGAACTTTGACGGGTCCCTGAGGAAGACCAGGGCAGGCGCGGGTCTACTCTTCATCTCACCCCTTGGAGTGCACATGCGCTGCATGATCCGGCTCTACTTCGCCGCCTCCAACAACGTAGCCGAGTACGAAGCCCTCATCAACGGCTTGCAGATCGCCATCGAACTTGGAGTATGGCGTCTCAACATACGGGGCGATTCGCAGCTCGTCGTCGATCAAGTGATGAAGCAATCGAACTACCATGACCCCAAAATGGAGGCGTACTGCAAGTTGGTATGTCGCCTAGAAGATAAGTTTGACAGCCTCGAACTCAACCACATTGCGCGAAAATTCAACGAGGCCGCGGACGAACTGGCAAAGATGGCGTCGGCATGGGCCCCGGTCCCCCCAAACATCTTCGCCAGAGACCTCCACAAGCCTTCCATCGACTATGCCTCGGCGGCAGAAGAGGGCCCACCGGTCGAGCCCACCGTAGGGCCCGAGGCCCCCTCTGTCACCGAGACCCCTGCGGCCGAGCCTGAGTCCATGGAAATCAATGCGGAGCCTCCCGAGGCCGACCGGGGCACGGACTGGCGAGTCTTGTTCCTTGATTGCCTCGTTCGAGGAGAGCTTCCCACAGAAAGGACCAAAGCCCGACGGCTTGCGCGATGAGCCAAAACTTACGTCCTCAGCAACGGCGAGTTGTACAGGCGAAGCCCATCTGGCATCCTCCAACAGTGCATCACCTCCGAGGCAGGCCAAACCCTACTTTGGGACTTGCACGCGGGAGCCTGCGGGCACCATGCAGCACCTCGGACGCTCATCAGAAACGCCTTCCGCCAAGGGTTCTACTAGCCAACGGCGGTTACTGACGCCACCAAGCTGGTACGCTCCTGCGAGGGATGCCAGTACTATGCGCGGCAGACACACCTCCCGGCCCAAGCCCTCCAAACCATCCCCATTACATGGCCATTCACCGTGTGGGGGCTAGACATGGTTGGGCCTCTGCAGAAGGCCCCCGGGGGCTATACCCATTTGCTGGTAGCTATTGTCAAGTTCTCCAAGTGGATCAAGGCTCGTCCGATCACTCAAATCAAATCCGAGCAAGCGGTGTTGTTCTTCACTGATATCATCCACAGGTTTGAGGTTCCAAACACCATCATCACTGACAATGGGACACAATTCACCGGCCACAAGTTCCAGACGTTCTGCGACGACCACCACATCCGTGTGGCCTAGTCAGGCGTAGGACACCCTAGGACAAACGGCCAAGTAGAACGTGCCAACAGCATGATCCTACAAGGTCTCAAGCCAAGAATATACACCCAGTTGAAGAAATTTGGCAAGAAATGGCTTGACAAACTCCCGTCGGTCATCTGGAGCCTGAGGAACACTCCGAGCCAAGCCACGGGGTTCACACCGTTCTTCCTGGTCTATGGAGCCAAGGCCATCCTCCCCACTGACTTGGAGTACGGTTCCCTAAGGCTACAGGCCTACAACGAGCAAAGCAACCGCACTGCCCGTGAGGATGCCCTCGACCAACTGGAGGAAGCCCGAGACGTCGCGCTGCTACACTCAACCAAGTACCAGCAAGCCCTATGATGCTATCAAGCCCGGCGCATTTGAAGCCGAGACCTGAAAGTGGGCGACCTGGTGCTGAGACTGAGGCAGAGCAATAAGGGCCGCCACAAGCTGACCCCGCCTTGGGAAGGGTCGTACATCATCGCCCAAGTGCTAAAGCCTAGGACCTACAAGCTAGCCAATGAGAAGGGTGAAATCCTCACCAATGCTTGGAACGTAGAACATCAACATCATTTCTACCCTTAAATTCCCAAGCATTCTATACATTGTTTCTTGAAATATAATAAAGAAGCGTTCTTTAGTTGTTCTAATTTTTTGAGAAACCCCCCGAGCCTATCGATGGGGGATCGGCGTTACGATAACGCTATAAGGGAGACTCGGCTCTACCTCTGCAGAGGTGCCCACCGCGGGGCTCGAACAAGACTCGACTCTGCCTCTGCAGAACCAAGCCTTCCTCGGGGGCTAAAAGGGGGGACCCCCCCTAAGTCCTAGACACCATTTTTAGTCGTTCTTTCAAAAAAATTTCTATGCCAGACTCTCTCATGTCTCTAACAAATCGATTGTAAAAAACCTAAGGACCAAAAGTCTGTCTCAGGGCCAAAAGGCTGGCCGAGCCACGAGACGGCCTACGCCTCTAGGCTATGGCAACTCCGTAACCACCTTTTGCCCAAAGGGCAGCTTAGGCTCCGAGGAAGTTTTTTGCAAGAGATATGTTCAAAGACGAGACAGAGGACAGAGGCTCGGAAATACAATAAAAATGATTAAAAAGCATATACACACGAGTACTATAAAAGGCCTTGACGGCCACAAGTGTCATGGCACAATGATGTAAGTCCTAATCTATTTACATGGCCCCTTTGGCCCAGGTCAAAACTCTGGGTCGCCAGCGTCGGCGGTCGGCGTAGGAGGAACCACCTCCTCTTCGAACAACCTGGCCAGTGCCGTGCCAGGGGCCTCAGCCGCCTCCACCAGCTTCATGACATCCTCCTCGGCCTTCTCATCATCCTCAGCCACGACGTAACCGTCACTGACAGCCTCGAGGTCGATGCTGGCATAGTGCGAGGAGACGATGGCCAGGGCGCGCTGGACGCCCGTATGCAGCGCCCCCCAGAGCCGCTCGTGGACTCGGCCGCTCAACGCAATCAAGCGACTCCCGAGAGAGCTACCCGACTCGACCCCCTCGGCCTCCAGGGCCTCGTAGGTGGTACGAGCGGCGCTCCGCAACACGTTGTGCTCCCGGATCTTGGCCTCGAGCACCGCCTGCACTATGACAGAGGCCTCAGCTGCCCGGGAGACCTCCTTCTCCAACCCTACGCCAAGACAAGCGGGACGGGGTTAAGCACGAAAGAAAACAAGCCAAATAGGGGCACAAGCCTACGAGACTCACCCTCGGCTTTCTCCCTCCAGTTTTGGACCTCAACCGGCCTCGGCCGCCCTGGAAGCCTCCCTCTCCAGCTCTACGTCACATCGGCTAGTTAGGGGTCAAACGCAAGAAAAACAAATAAAACAAGAGGCGCGGCTCAACAGGACTCACCCTCGGCCTTTTCCTTCCAAGCTAAGGCCTCGACCCGGGAGGCCTCGGCCACCTTGACAGCCTCCGCCAGGGCACCTTTCGTCAGTAGGTGCACGCCCTGCTCTGTCCCCAGCTGCCCAGCGATGGCCTTGGCAGAGGCCGCCGCTTCTTCAGCCCAGGACCTGAAGGTGTCCCGCTCGCCGGCCACCCGGGTCAGCTCCTCCTCCAGCTCCTTGATCCGCGCCGCCAAAGGGGTGGCCTGCTCCCGAGCCGTGGCCTCCTCGGCCTTCATGTCAGCACAGCAAAAGCGAAGGTCCTCCACCTCCGCGCTCCGTGCCAACAAAAGCTCATTAGCATTGGCGAGCAGGTCCTTCTGCTGCCGGAGCTGGTCCCAGACATCCCTCTCCTGCCGGAGGAACATTGACTTCCCGAGGGACCGAGCCTCGAGCTCCTGGATAGGCAGAACAAACATCAAGCACTGTGAGAAAACTCAAGAAAAAGACGACACAACACAAGAAAGGAAAGCGCATACCTAGGCAACGTCGGGCAGGTCGTCAGTCACGACAGACAGCGCTATCCGCAGTGACTGCTCCGCTAGACGGCGGAATTGCTCGAAGGAGTCCCAGCGCCCCCCCCCCTCGGCCGCGTCCTCGAGGGCGAACAGAGGCTCCCCCTCAGGGTCGTCCTAGCTCTGCCACAAGACACGCGGGCTATCCCACCCGCGGGGCTCGGGTTGTACCCGAACGAGGGCCGAGCTCCCCTCGCTAGAGGTCAGAGCTGGCTGCTCCGCGGTGCTGGCCGCCTCGGCGTCCGCCGCCTCCCTCCCCCGGGAAGTATCGTCGGAAGAAATTGAATGAACCTCCACATCCTAGGCGTTCTCCTATGACGGCGGCGGGTCTTGGACCAGGGGCGGTACTGAAGCTTGCCCCGCCTCCGTCTCCGCATCCTAGGCCGCTGGCTCCGCCGCACCCAAGCCGGCCTCTGCCACCTTGGCCTCGGTGGTCCTAGGAGCCCCGACGTCCGCCACCTCGGCTTCGGAAGCCCTGGAAGCCCCGGCCTCTGCCACCTCGGCCTCGGAGGTCCTAAGGGCCTTGGCCTCGCCCTCGGTGGCCTCAGCGACTGAAGCCACCTCGGCTTCACCTGACTTGAGGGCCTCGACCTCACGGGGCATAGGCGTCCCCTCCCCCGCCTGCTTTGTGGCTGCCTCGGTAGCCTCCCCTTGGGCGATCGGCTCCTTCGGGTTGGCCCTGGCCAACGCTGCGCCACACTATATGGTGGCATGCGCCTCCACCACCCATCGGGCGGTGGAGCTGGTGCTCACCTTGAGCGCCTTACGTGGCGCCAGGGCAGGCGCTTCCGCCTGACGCTTCTGGCTAAAGACAACACTCACGAGGTCAGCATATGACCAAAGAACGAGTGGGAGATGCTGCAAACACTACAAGAAATCCTTCTTTCTATGACAAAAATCCTCATGACGGGGCAAATTTTTGTCATATAATGTATCATAATACGATGCAAAAGTTTGTAGCGTCATAAAATCAGGAGAGCCAGAACTATTTATGACGATACTCTTTGTTTTGTCACATAAAGGTACCAAGTGTCGTCACAAAATGTAAGTCGCCAGGAGGCGGTTGACGGTGGCATTTTTATGACGATATGTGCTATTTTTATGTGACGGCTATGGAGCATCACTGTTTGTTATTTCAAACATGATAGCCCAACGTGGGAGAGGGATAAGGCGTGGGCAACGTTGGGCTCAGAGCTAGGCCTCGGCCCAACGCGGGAGAGGGATAAGGCGTGGGCAACGTTGGGCTCAGAGCTAGGCCTCGGCCCAGGGAGACAGGCTGTGCCCCAAAAGAGTAGGGCTGAGAGATGTTTTTTCTTTTTCCTTTCTTTTTTTCTTTTTAATTTGTAAATCCATTTTGAGTTCAAATTCAAGAGCTTTAAATTGTTCAAACAAATTCGTATGAAGAAATGACCAACACCAAAGTTTTAGATCTCAATGAGTTGTACAACTTTGTTGTTGCTCACTTTTTCATTTGAAATCATTTTACTATGTCAAAATTCTATTCGAATTTATCAAATTTTGAAACTCAAATTTAAAATTACCCAAACAAATTTGGATGAAGAAATGACCAATATCAAAATTGTAGGTCTCAATGAGATCTACAACTTTATTGTTTATAACTTTTTCATTTGAAATCATTTACTCTCCCAAAATTCTGTTCGAAGTTCTTATATACCGAAGTTCTCACAAATCATATGAACAAGCGCAGTTTTTCTTTTTAATCTCTGGTTAAAACTTGTAACTAGTCTTTCTCCCTCATACTAACTTCAAATTTAAAGATCTTTTTTTCTAAAATTTTCTAAAATCATGCTCTATCAATTTATTGTGTTCTTACAACTATTATTTTTATCATTTTTTCATGTGACTTTGTTCTATCAATTCAAATTTTGAATTTCAAAAAATAGCAACTTCAAACAACGTTTTGAAGTAGTAAATCATTTCAGCTGAAAAGATGATGAACATAAAAGTTGTAGAACTCATCAAGATCTACAACTTTTATTTTGGTTATTTCTTCGTCTGACAAAGTGATAGTAACATTGTTCATAAATTTCACATATCTCTCTTATAGTTTATGAAACTATAAGAGAGATATGTGAAATTTGTGAACAATGGTACTATCACTTTGTCGGATGAACAAATGACCAAAATAAAAGTTGTAGATCTTGATCAGTTCTACAACTTTGTTGTTGATGACTTTTTCATTTGAAATTACTTCGTACCCCAAAATTTTGTTCGAAGTTCTAATATTTTAAAATTCAAAATTTAAACTGTCCAAACAAAGTTATATGGAAAAAAGACCAAAACAAAAGTGGTAGATCTCGATGCGTTATACAACTTTGTTGTAGATATTTTTTCCATTTGAAAACATTTATTACCCCCAAATTATGTTCAAAGTTATCGTCTTTTGAAATTTAAAATTTAAATTCTTTAAACAAAGTCGGATGGGGAAATGACCAAAATAGAAGTCATAGATCTCGATGATTTCTATAACTTTGCTAGTGATGACTTTTTCATTTAAATTCATTTAGTATCTAAAAATACTATCCCAAAAATTATTTATTATCAAAAGAAAAGAAAAAAAACAACTTGGGCCAATACCTCCCACAGGCCCAGCTACGGCCTCAGTTGCCATCAGCCGTCCATCTCTCGATCCGACGGTTGAGATCCATGGGTTTCTTCTCAAACCCTGGCTCTCTCTCTCTCCCGGTCCCTTCTCTCGTGACGCCGCCCGCCTCCCCCTGCTCCCGCCTACTCTCTCCTCTGGTAGGGCCGCTACCGGCGTCGCCCCTTCTAGCCGCGCCGTCCGTGCCTCAGCCTCCCATGTACGTCGCCGGCCCCCAAGCACCACGCCGCCCGACCCATGCTGCCGCCACCACCGGGCCATCCGCGTCATGATGACTGGGGCTGGCGCCGCCCCTCCTCTTCCTACTGAGCGGGACGCCGAGCATCACCAGAGGTCCATCACTCCCTTCGTCCTGTGTGAAAATACCCAATCCCTTGTCTATTTCTATTCGGATCTGAGCTGCAATGGCCTGGATCTTGATGGCTTCGCCTGGTCAATGGGGACGCCAGATCCGTTAGGCGCCATGGTAGAGAGGCCAGATCCATGGTGTACCAGTTCAGCGATAGTGGCAGGGATGGCGCAGGAGGTCGGTGCCGCAGTAGGCGTCGTGTTTGTCCAGTGCACAGCTTGAGTTGTGTGCTTTTTGTTTGGATTTTCTCTAGTAGCTATTTCTGGTGGGCTTCTCTTTCAGCAGCGCAATTATCTTTCAACCTACAAGTTTATTTTTGGAGCTCCATGAGGACGTGTGTTCAAAGTTAAACTGTAGTAGCTTGTTCAACTTTCAGGTTCAGAGAACTACTGTTATTTTTTCTTTGTTTGCCTGGTTTGGTCCCTACGGCAGTTCATGTAGCTGTTATGTTCATCTACACAGTTCAGAGTAATATGTGACATGGTGAGGCAGTCCTCCAGCCCTCTAGTCGGTAGGGGATGGTCTGCATCAACCTCAAAGCCAAGCAGTGTCCCTCCAGCTCCAAGCACCACATCCCTTTGCCTACCTGCGATTCTTGCTTGGGAGGTAACTTTTAGTAGTCTGCGTAATCGTTTTGTCTGTTGCCAAATCCAGATTTTTTTTTCTGACAAGATGCCAAATGCAGTTGAAGCCCCCCATGGCAGGAACGGTAGTACGGCACTATATGTTTGATGAAATGCGTCTGACACATGATGTTTCTATTTGCCAAAATATGAAATGTTTGGTCTCTAAAAAAATTATGTTTTAGATCGTTATTATGTTGCTTGTCTTTAAAGGTTGATACATGTTTGACATGAGTATCTCAGTTTTTTGTTATCTAACGAGCCATGCATATTATGGTGAAACTTCATCACAGTATACAAATGTTTGCGAAGCAGCTATGATGTATTGATCTTGCTCCTCATCCTGTTTGCCCTATCTGATGCAAGTGTGAATGGATATCTGACAGACATCCCGGCAACTCTCCTAGAAAGCCATATAGGCACATGCAAGCTCTCCCTGATTAGATCAATGCTGCAAGCGACGTCTGCCAGGCAAGTTGCTTGTCGTTCTTAATTATTGCCATCTCTTGATAGATTGGTCTTGTTTTGTTAACTATTGCTAAACCTGAGTTTGGTGGTATAGTGTCATTGATAGTGTTAGCCTTGCATTTCAGCAACCTGCAAGACCTTTTGTGGAGTAGTCGATCCATACAGTTATTTTGTAGCAGCTGAAGAGACCATTACTGCTAAAGACAGGAAGGATTGTAGTAGATGACAGCTGCTACAAGGTTGTCAAGCTTATCTTGGTATTTTTTACTGCTCTAAATCAGTATACGTGACCCATATAACTTATAACCTAATTGTACTGAAGCGAAATGGACACTATGTAATTTTCTATCCATTAATATGGTTTATATTTTGTTGCTTTTGTTTTCAACTACATTTTCCAGTGGCACTATAAATGCTGTCAGCCTTGGAACTATTGGAAACTTTCTTAAAAACAATGCATTGTCTTTGTGCTGACCGAGATGCACAAATGTCATGTTCTTTATAAAAAAGAAATCAGAGGAGAATATGTTTGATTGAGTGGGCTGTGGTGTAGTGGTATGAACTTTAAAATTGCATTCCATTATCTTATTATTACTAAGCTGGCATGATTATCATCCAGCAACCTGCTAACAGCACAAGCAGCCACATTTTTAGTGTTGATGGAGTACCTCAAAACAAATTAATTGTGACAACTCAAGTTCGACCTATTTTTAGTGAATGTAGTGTTGAACACGGAACCGTCATGCATTTTTAGTGAACTAGATAGTTCAAGCCATGATATATCTCTCATTAATCTGTTGCTTTACTCTGCCCTAGAATTAGTACTGATAACTCAATTTGCTACCTAAAAATGGTCCTAATTTTCTTGTCCGTAAACTTACAAAGTTCTCATGCAGTAAACTTTCTTGTCAGTTTTACTACTTACAATAAGTCCTCATGCTTGTCATATCTCTTTGATCATTGAGCAGGATGACTAATAAGTTGTCAGGAAAGTTTCTTTGAGGGCATCATTAAAATCAAGCCTATGAAGAAAAGAAGGTAGACTATGAATCATATCCCCTTCCCTGTTGCAACTTTATGGTTACAATACAAATTTTTTTATGAAACCTGTCCTTACTTACTGTATTGAACCTGGACTTGCTTATTTTTATTTCTCTGAACTCCAAGTTATCTAAGTGCTTATGTGCATTGGCTGCTATTAACTATTCTCTAACTAAACCTGTACATGATAATTGATAAGTAATAGATGATTGGGTTTGTTGCTCTATAATACTTAGCCATTTTAAATTTAGACAATGAAATTGTTTTCCACCAGTTCATAAGTAATAGATGATTCAGTTTGTTGCTCTATAATACTTAGTGATTTTAAATTTGGTTGAGTAACAGCTATGTCCACATCTAATAGGATTCATATTTTCCTTCATCTAAAGCAGGAACAGTTGGAAGCACAGATTCTTGCTCATCAGGCCTCACTTGAAGCAAACCAAGCAAGCATCTGTTTGTATGTTTGAACTTGTGTGATGAAACTTGGAACTAGTGTGATGTTTGAACTTGCAAGCAATTGTGTCTTCTGCCTTATGCTCTGGAATGTGTGGATGATGGCTTGGCTAATATGTATGAGCTGTGATGAGAATGCTAGAAACATCTGTGACATTTGTCATTGAATTAATACATATGGCAATGCCACATTCGTCACAATGTAAATGTCACAAAATCTGTCCTATCGTCACAATAAGTTGTCTAAATCAGGGTTCCTAGGATACAATTTGTGACGGTTGGCGTATTAGGTGACAAGTTGACCAACCAATATGTGACAGTTATAGTCGTCATTAAATGACAGTAATATATGACAACAAAACAAAACCGTCATAGAAGGTCATCACATTTTGTGACGGTTTTTCATATTATCATCACAAGGTACAATTTGTGAAGGTCGTTATATAACGACCGGCATGACGCTGCTTTTTCGTCATAAGATTCTTTTTATGACAAATCCTGTATTTACCATGACATTTTTAGTTTGTCATATAAACCTAGATTTTTTGTAGTGAAACTCCACCGACGAAACACTTACCTCGAACGGGGACACAATAGCTTCCGCACCGTGTCCCTCGTCCTCTACAACGGTGGTGGCGGCGGCGGTGGTAGGGCCCCCGTGTCCACCGGTACCGGCCGGCCCTCGCCAGACTCCGACGCCCCCTCGACCCCCTGCGGAGGCGGTTGGGTCGCCCCCGCCATCGCCCGCTCCACCTCCGAGACGTCCTCTCCTCCTCCTCTTCCCCAACGCCCATGTCTCGGGTGTGTCGGCCTTGGCCCCGGGGCGGGCGATAGCCAGCCCCAAGGTGTCCCCTCCTCCTCCTCCTAGAGACGCTAGGCCGCTCGCCGATGCCCTGGGCGCCGTCTCCCTAATGTCAGGGAGATGGTCCAGGGGACCCCACCTCGCCTCGCTCTTGTTGTCATCGCTCGAAGAATCCACCGACGACGATGATGGAGACGGCTCCTCTGGGAGACCATCATGCCTCTGTTGCTGGCGATGTTTCTCCAGCTCGTCACGCTCGAGGCTCTTCCTCTTGCGCCTTGCCTCCTCGGCGTCCTTCCGCTCCTTATATGCCTCGGCATGTGCCCTGTTCTCGGCTCGCCGCTCAGTGTCCTCGGGAACGGGCGGTGGGGAGGCTCGCACATCCCTCATCCCTTGCAGGAACGGCAAATGCAATAAGGAACGGACTAAAAATGTAAGGAGCAAGAAGGCCGCAAAGGCCGCAGCAACACGCAACTTACCAGAGAAATGTACCCCCACGATGGGCGCATTGGGAGCAGGGTCAGATCACTGCTCCTCTGTCGCCCCTCCACCGTCTCTCTCACCTGACGTAGAATCTCCTCGTCGGAAAGGGCGGCGACAGACAACCGAACACCGTTGATCGGCTCTCCCGGTGTCATCTCGAACAGGCGCTGCCGCTGAGCCATCAGCGACAGCACCCTCCGGCGGTGGAACGCCGCCACGATCATGGCCGCTGTAAGGCCGCGGCTGCACAGCCTCTCCAGCGCCTTCAGGAGCGGCTGTAGCTTGGGCTGATCAGCCAACGGGACACTATACCTCCAACTCTCCGGCTGGCTCTCCACAACCCTCTCGGTATAGGGGGGAAGCCCGCCGTCATCATTGCGGAGGTAGAACTAGCTGTTGTACCAACGGTGGTTGGACGACACGAGCTGGGCCGGGATATAGAAAGGCTGCCTGTCTTGGCGCACTTGGAGAGTGCAGCCGCCGGCCCTCAATGCCTTCCCCGTGCCCACCGTACCCGCCGGCTTGGTGTTGAGCCCCGCCCGAAAGAAGTGGAGCCACAGCTCCCAGTGGCGAGCGATGCCTAGGTACCCCTCACAGACGGCGACGAAGATGGTCGCCTGCGCGATGGAGTTGGGATTGAAATTGTGGAGCTCCACGCCGTAGTAATGCGGGAGCGCCCGCATGAACCGGTCCGCCGGCAAGCCGAGGCCACGAAGCTCATGATGTAGCCATCACATGGCCTCGGCTCCTGCTTGCCCCCTGGAGCAATCCACTCTTGTCTGTTGGGGTCGGTGACCGGGCAGAGGAGACTGTCATCGACGAGCGACTGCAGCGTCGCCGCAGACACGTCGGACGGACCCCAAGGATCCGCCTGGAGGACAACGGCACCACTAGCCATGGGTGCGGTGGAGAGTGTGGCTACGGCGGTAAGGCACGCTCTCGCTATCTCTCTCTCTCTCTCCTTTCCTCCCCCTTCTCCCTTCTTCTCCCCGGCGCTCTCTTCCTCTGTTCTTAGCAACCGCTCGAGGGTAGAAAGGGCAAACGTAGGCAGGCAAGGTAAGGAGGGGTGGGGCACAGCTCGTCACGTATTTATGAGGGAGGGAAGAGGGCGAAATGGACGGGTGACGAAACCAAGGAAGTTTCCCTCAGATCTAGCGCAGTTAATCTGGATCCGACCAAGCCACCCACACATCCACCTTTTCCTTATTAATCGTGCGCACGGTAACGTCCCATCCGCAGATGTCGCGTCGCATTCGACCGCAGCGACGGCAGGCGCCGTTCCGTCTCCCCAAGGAACTGCCTCAAAAGGTGCACCCGCCATCGCTAGCCGATGGGAAGGGAATATCCCCCACCCGATTCCTTTTAGACTAAGGAACTAGGCACCGAGCCCGTTACGGTCCAGGGGTTCGAAGGCTGGGCCCCCGAGGGTCTCAACAGCCGCCCCAGGACAAACAGAGTTAGGGATGACTATGGGTGAGCCCATACATAGCCGAGGCCCAAGCAAGCAATTGCTTGGGATGCCCTAAGTCGTGTCTAAGACCAGCAGGGAGGTCTCTGAATGGGATCCCACCATAGGGAGGCGTCGAGCCCCCAAGGCCAATCGAACGGCCCTAGGACCCACTAGAGAAGCCCTCTGGTACTTTTGGAGTGCGTCTCTGGATCGCTAGCCGACCCCTATCGAATGGGGCATGAGCCTCCACTCGGACTTACCCGGTAACAGCTCACCGGAGGTGTCACTGCTCGCGCCCACCGAGGGTAGCCTGGCATACTCCACACCTCCTTCCGAACGAAAAGGATGCGCGAGGGCCGCACAAAAAAGACAGGGAAACTCCTAATCACCCTCTCGCTCTGAGCAGAGGCTCGGGGGCTCTTCCTGCAACCAAGCCGAGACCCAGCGACCCAAACTCGCACTCAGGGGCTCAGCAAACAACCCCTCCTTCCGAACGAAAAGGATGCGCGAGGGCCGCACAAAAAAGACAGGGAAACTCCTGATCGCCCTCTCGCTCCGAGCAGAGGCTCGGGGGCTCTTCCTACAACCAAGCCGAGACCCAGCGACCCAAACTCACACTCGGGGGCTCGGCAAACAACCCCTCCTTCTGAATGAAAAGGATGCGCGTGGGCCGCACAAAAAAGATAGGGAAACTCCTGATCGCCCTCTCGCTCCGAGCAGAGGCTCGGGAGCTCTTCCTGCAACCAAGCCAAGACCCAGCGACCCAAACTCGCACTCGGGGGCTCGTCAAACAACCCCTCCTTCCGAACAAAAAGGATGCGCGAGGGCCACACAAAAACGACAGGGAAACTCCTGATCGCCCTCTCGCTTCGAGCAGAGGCTCGGGGGCTCTTCCTGCAACCAAGCCGAGACCCAGCGACCCGAACTCGTACTTGGGGGCTCGGCAAACATGATAAAACCCCTCACTCAACATGAGAAAAGCCCCTAGAGGAATAAATCCACTCCTCCAGGGCCTCGGGTACCAATTCTCCGACTCGCTCGAGGCCCCGCCCATAAGGCCTCGAACGAGGTACCAATTCTCTGCCTTGCCCGAGGCCCCACGCGTAAGGCCTCGGACGAGGTACCGATTCTCCAACTCGCTCGAGGCCGGCTCGGCATCAACCCCGTCACCTCCGCCTTGACCAACTTCTCTGATAGGACGTCATGTCCAAATAACATGTTCAACCACTCCCGCGACGTTAGCCGAACGACGGCTCGATACAGCGGAGTGGCCGATAAGACGTGAGTCACATCGACGCCATGCCATCCGGGATAGGATGGGGCAGGGGTTACCAGCCGCTGTGCCCGGTACTGTGCCCACGATGGACACCCGTGCTGCACTATGCTGCCTGACCCCTGCTCCAAAGACAGCGCGGCGTGGAGAGTCAAGTCCGGGTCCCTGTAACCTCGGAATCAACGTACAAGGCCAACTACCCCCTCCGAGCCTCGGCTATCCGCTTCCGGGCCCCTGTAGCCTCGGGACTCACACCCGCCGAGCCCCCCACAATGGCTCAGCCTCTGCACCAACTGGGTCTCGGCTCTCTATGTTGTCAACATACAGCAACCAGCACGTCATCCGTAGTACGCACCATACCCTGCGTCAAGCCATGGAAGCTCCCACGTCGTGCACAGGGCCAAGCTCCTATATCCTCGAAGTCAGCACACCTGCGTCGTCGCCTCTACCCAGCCTCGGCTCTCCGTGCCGGTCAAACATACAGTGACCAGCACGCCTCCAACAGAAGAAGGCGTGCATGCCGCCACAGGAGCTCCCACGTCGCATAGGATCAGGCGTGACCGGCATGTCGCTCCAGTGCACCGAGGACAAGGCTGCTCCACCAACCATGCCGCCATAGTGATGAGCTATAGGGCTCGGACATGTCGCCTCTGCTCACAAAATGCCACATAGCAAATCCATGTACTGCCCCCGTGCCTCCCTTCGACTATAAAAGGGAGTAACCAGGGCCACTTCTAGAGAGGACTCACACACGCACGAGCAACGCACAACGCTCTATAACACATACGCTTCCTCACTATGAGAGATCAACATCTCAAGCAACCCACGCCACTCTACGCAGAGACCTGGGACTAGCTCCCTCTCTCGCCCTGCTTGTAAACCCCTACTACAAGCACCTCGGTGCAAGGAATACAAGATCGCTCTCAAAGACTGGACGTAGGGCACCTATTGCCTGAACCAGTATAAACCTTATGTCTCTTTGCATCACCATCCGAGATTAGGGGCACACAGTACACTTTCACTAGTCGGTTGAGGATCCACTGGACCCAAAACACTGACAACTTAGCGCCGATGGACGATGGCAACGGTGAAGAGCAAGTAAAGTCAAGATCGATGAATCAATATGATCACGTGATGATATGAAGTGGATCATATCATTGTTGATCATGTTGGTGCATGTGTTGCATCGACATTAGAGGAGATGGAATGGAATGCGCAAGGCAAAGGTATAACCTAGGGCATTTCATTTCACCAGTCATAGGTGTGTAGAGAAGTTTGTGACCGGGTTTAGGATAGATGGCCGTACTATCAAGAGGGGCAAACTTGATTGCATATCGATCATCTAGTGCCACTCGAGTGATCTAACTTTGCATCGTCGCTAGGATCAAGTGGCGTGGCAAGTTGAGTGGCTAATCCTTTGAAAAATGATTGTGAAAATGCTAACACACATACACATGATGGTGTACACTTGGTGGTGTTGGCACATTTGCAAAGGTGAAGAAGTTGGTGATGAAAACGAGTGAGTCGCGCTGGTTACAGAGTGACCGGATGCGTCCGGTATGGTGACCGGACATGTCCGGTATTTGGCGGCGTACTCAGCAATCGGACGCGTCCGGTCGCCACACCAGACACGTCCGGTGTGAGTCAGAGAAAGCAGTGTTCGGCAGAGCAGTCGATCAGACGCTGGCAGCATTCGGTCTGGTGTGACCGGACACGTCTGGTCGTCGGTGGATGCTTACTGTACTCGACCGGACGCTGAGGCTCAGCGTCCGGTCGGTTTCTAACTGTCACGTCCGGTCGGCCCTGGGGGCTTACTGGACTCGACCGGACGCAGCAGCTGAGCGTCTGGTCGTTTTGTGCTGTGCGTCCGGTCGTCTTGTCAGAGAGCCATTGGAGGCAACAGTAGGACACGTGGCGGTCAGACAGCTACCGGACACGTCCGGTATAGCGACCGGACGCGTCCGGTATTCGCGATCAGTGCGTCCGGTGCAGCGTCCGGTGCTGCGTCCGGTCGACCTGAAAAACGCCTAGTGAAGGGGTAACGGCTCTATTTGTTCATGGGGTTATAAATAGAAGCCATGGTCAGCCTTTGGCTGAGAGCTTGGAAGCTGAGCACCTTGGGGGACTTTGTGTCCATGCTTGAGATTACTTAGGAGCCTTTCATCTCACACATACTTGATAGTGATCATCCGATTGTGTGAGTGAGCGATTCTAGTGCGATTGCATCGTGAGGTTGCATCGAGTGGCACTAGGTGATCGAGTTGCAAGCCGGTGGTGCTTGTTACTCTTGGAGGTTGCCACCTCCTAGACGGCTTGGTGGTGGTCTCCGTCGATGCCTGCAAGAAGCTTGTGTGGCGCTCCAGAGAAGTGCTTTGTGAGGGGCATTGTGCTCGCCCCGCGGGAGTCGCGAAGAGCAACTTTAGTAAAGCATGTCTTTGAGCTACCCTCACTTTTGGGGTAGGTTCTTGCGGCGCCCGACGTGCGGGCTTGGCGGGTGATGCCAATTAGCCGCCGAACCACCAAGTGAGCGATCGACACAACGGGGACTAGCGTGTTGGCAAACACGTGAACCTCGGGAGAAAAATCATCGTGTCAACCTTGTTCTTCCCGTTGGTTTGCATCCCTGTTACACAAGCTTGCGATTATTTTCATATACATTAAGCTTGTGTTGTTGCTCTTGTAATTAGTTAGCTTGTGTAGCTTACTAGTTACCTTCTTGCTTGTGTAGCATAGAAGTAGCTCCCTTGCGTGGCTAATTTGGTTTGTGTAACCTTGTTAGTCACATTACTTAGTTTGTGTAGCTAAGTAATTGTGCTCTCTAATTTGGCATTGGTTGCCTTGTTATTGAGCATTGCTAGTAAGGTGGCTTTGTGCTTTTGCTTACTAGCATGTGTAGGAGCTCCCTTGTTGCTTAAAGTACTAGTGGCATAGGTTTATGTGACCTTGCTCCTAAAATTGGTTAGGTGAGCTCTAGCTAGCCCGGCACCTTTGTTGCTTGATTAGTATCTTTGGAAGGTGCTAGAGAACATAGATTGAGGGGTGTAGTCTTGGCTAGACCGATAGTTATAATTTCGCATGTGTTTCGGTTAGCCGACGCGATTAAGTTTTAGAAAAGACTATTCACCCCCTCTCTAGTCGCCATCTCGACCCTTCACCAGGCCTTTCGGTCGGAGAGGCCATTCGGAGGTGGCCTGGAGACCGAAGTGAGCCCTCCAGTCAAAAAGGTGGACCGGAGTCTAAAAACGGGTGCCGCTCCTCCTCGGCCAGACCTTCCGGTCGGTGATTGGATCGCCCTTCTGACCTGTTGTTTAGATACCTGGTGAAAGCTCTAGTTTGGTTTTAGTAAATTGATGAAACCCTAAGTGCTAACCTAGTTTATCAAGTGATCATGAGATAGGTAGCACATTCCAAGTGGTGAAGCAAATAAAGATCATGACATGATGATGGTGATGCCATGGTGATGATCAAGTGCTTGAACTTGAAAAGAAGAAAGAGAAAAATAAAAGGCTCAAGGCAAAGGTATAAATGGTAGAAGCTATTTTTTTTGTGATCAAGACACTTAGAGAGTGTGATCACATTTAGGTTTGATAGCCGTACTATTAAGAGGGGTGAAACTCATATCGAAATGCGGTTATCAAAGTGCCACTAGATGCTCTAACTCATTGCATATGCATTTAGGATCTAGTGGAGTGCTAACACCCTTGAAAATGTTTGTGAAAATATGCTAACATATGTGCACAAGGTGATACACTTGGTGGTTGACACATTTGAGCAAGGGTTAGGAATTTCACCGACACCATAGACAGAAAAGACAGAGGTTCGGACGCTGGTCTCGGTTGGACCAGCACATCCGGTCAGAGGCAGCAGAGGGCGCGCAGCGTCGGTCTCTAACCGGACGCTGGGTCACTCAGTGACCAGACGCTGATAGGGTGCGTCCGGTCCTACTGACGTGGCAGTGGATAGAGGGGTCACTGAGTGACCGGCCGCTGGGTGTGTCCGGTCGAGCATGACCGAACGCGTCCGGTCGTGAAAATTCATCTCTAGATGCTTATTGGAAATGACCGGACGTTGGGGTTCAGCGTCCGGTCACTTTGAGCTACTGCGTCCGGTCATCACCGTTGAGATCGGGCGATCAACATTTGAAGAGATCGAGCGATCAACTGTTGAGGTCCTGCGTCCGATTGATATGACTAGAGCGTCCGGTCACCCCGTGTTGTGCCCAGTGAAGGGGTATAACGACTCTATTTTGTGGGGGCTTCTATTTAAGCCCCGTGGCCGGCTCAAGTTCGCCCTCTTGGCCATTTACATTGACATAGCAACCTTGTGAGCTTAGCCAAAGCCCTCCCACTCATCTCCATCATAGATTCAACATTTTTGTGAGATTGGGAGAGAATCTAAGTGCATTGCTTGAGTGTTTGTATCTAGAGGCACTTGGTGTTCATGTTTCGCTACGAGATTCGCTTGTTACTCTTGGTGGTTGCCGCCACCTAGATGGCTTGGAGCAGCGAGGATCATCGAGCGGAGGGTGGTGATTGTCTCTGGCTACGATCGTGGTGATTGTGAGGGGTTCTTGACCTTTCCCCGGTGGAGAGCCAAAAGGTACTCTAGTGGATTGCTCGTGGCTTGTGTGATCCTCATATTGTGTTGGTTGTACAGCACCCTATTGAGGGTTTGGCGTGTGAAGCCAATTAACGCGTGAACCTCTAAATGAGTGAATCGCCACAATGAGGAGTAGCTTGTCGGCTAGCAAGTGAACCTCGGTAAAAAATTATTGTGTTCATCATTTGATTCCGAGGTGATTGGTCTTCATTGGTATTCATTCTTGTGATTGATTGGCTCCTTCCTCGACACGGCGGTATAAATAAATTGCTCACTCTCTTTACTTTACCGCAAACTAGTTGTCAAGCTCTTTAGTGTAGCTAGTTGTGAGAGCTTGTTAGTTTGGTTAGTGTGGCTCTTTAGTTAGCCTTTGAGAGCACATTAACTTAGTGTAGTGTCATAGCTTTTATGTGGATAGAAACTATATAAACTAGAATTGTGGTAGGTGGCTTGCTATTTTAGTAGGCTAGCGTAACACTTGCTTTGCCTCATAATTATCTAACCGGTTTGTTAAGTGTTGTTGTAGAAATTTTTAATAGGCTATTCACCCCCCTCTAGCCATTAGGACCTTTCACCTAGGCCGGCCCATGAGTTGCGTGTTGTCTGCTTAGGCCAAGCCTTTATTGGGAAGCCGGTCCGTGAGGGACCCTAGGTTTATGAACCCGACATAAACCTACTGTAAAAATTTCATGGCTAAATCTATCACCAATTTGCCACAAAATTTCCTACAAATATTAAGCTAAATAATACTAAACTTTCCTAAATAAATTAATGAATCTATCACTATCACAGACAACTGTAAACTAACTACACCAATAGATAGATAATATTTTTGTGAACCTAACAAATTTTGTTTCACTATTTTTGGACTTTTACAAGATTTTATATTAATTACCAAAGATCAGCTTAGAAAATAAAATAACAAACATTTCTAATTTTCCTAGAAAAAGAAAAAGGCCAACGGCCCCAAGCTGCCCAGCCTAAGCGCGGCCCACGCTTGCGGCGCGTGGACGCGGCCTACGCTACACGGCCCACGGCGGAGCCTACGCGCGAGCTAGCTCTTTTGCTAAAGAGCCCCCGTTCTCTTTCCTATTTGTGAAACTAACTCAAACACTATTTAACCGAGTCATGGATTTGCATCTAGCACCCTGATGTTTTCATCTTTACAACTACGGGATCCCTAGGTGTGCTACGGTGCACGCGATGCACAGAGCGGCGACGCCAGCCATGGTGAGGGTTCGACGGCGGTTGGGAGGGGACGGGCACCTAAGCTAGGTTAGCGCGGATGCCCGGGTGGAGCTGGCGTGGTTCGCGGGGTAGCGCAACATGGCCAACCACGGCGAAGGCCACAACAGCCCGGTTCACGATGGTGGCGAAGCTACATCGGCAAGCACAGGCGACTACAGGGCCAACTAAGGGGCGCTACAGCACCAAGGTCCTACCATGAGCTTAGAAGGGGTGATGGTTGAGGCAGAGAAGACCTGAGATGAACTGGCCACTAGCGGACCGAGCAGCTCGGCGGCGTCCCACGGTGGACACAACCACGACGGCCATGCCACGTGGTGGTAGTGGCTCAGCCAAGGCGCGCAGGTTACTGAGGGGGTCACTGCGAAGCTACAGACGCGATTGGAGTGGGCGCTAAGGTTCGGAGGAGGGGTGTATTAGGGGATGACTCAGTTCGGTCTTATGGTGGCCGGCGGTGGGGGAAATCCCAAATTGGCACCCGACAGAGCCCGACCATGGCAGCAGACGGGCTTGGCGTTAAATTAGGCTTCCCAACTCTTGATTGGCTCAAGCATTAACCGCGGGAATGACTAGGCGCTGTGAACTGGCTCACCGGACGGAGGTGATGAAAGAGGGAGGTAGGTAGAGCTCGACCCGTCCCTATCATGGCAAGATGCACATGATGATGGTGAGCGTACCCATACAGCGCCACCACACGCCAACGCGCTATAAAAGAGTTGGGCCAAGCGCAGCGTCAAATCAGGGCAAGGCGACAGCGAGGGCAGGGGCCATGTGCCGGCCATAGCAGGCCAAGTACGGCCACACATAGTGCCATTCATGGGCAAGGCGAAGGAGCGGGTAGGGGCCATGTGTCGGCCGTAGTGGGCGCGCGCAGTAGCAGTGGCAGCGGCGACGCGATGCCAGCGACAGGCCACAGCCAGGCCAGGACAGCCTCGACCGGCCAGCGCACCAGACCATGCGCGCGACGTGACGAAGCACGCCCAACAGTGCGGTGACCGCGACCACTCGGCCAGCTAACCAACAGAGTGTGCTGCATGACTTTTGAAGCACCAATTCCTCCCTAACTAGCCTGCTCAAAGCTTATCCATCACAGCAAAGCTAAAGAGGGTTGATTAAGCTGCTAATAGGACCTACCCGCATGAACCAAGATGAAGTGGAGAGGGAGATAGAAGACTGCCAAGCTAGCTATGCCAACTGCTATCCAGAGCTAAGGCTAGGCTGCCAAGTTAACTATTTTAAGCTTTCCAATGCAATTAATTAGTGATCAAGCCAAGCCCTAACGAAACTAACCTTGCTACCATTAGGAAGTACAGACTTTGATGCAACCCACTGAGCAAAAATATAGCACAAGCCATGAGCTAAGTTTTCCAAATTTAATACACTAATATCGCATCGTCCCACCGTTTTCAACTTAAGAATTTTGCTAAGTCTTGATCGAATTCGCATCGAATTCGATTTCCAAGCTATTAGACCAGTTAGCTAGTGAATTCATTTTTTGACCGCGTGTATTTCATCGTCATCTACAAACCTTGTACTTCAAGCTTTATTAAAGTTTCGTATATGCGTTCTATACATTTTCGCTTAATGAAAATTGGTTTCACACCCTAAGTAATATAACATGACTGAAATTAACTTTCGTTTCGCGTTTTCATTGATCGTTTCGAGTTACGGAATTTGATCCAAACACTATATCACATGCATTAACACATAAATATGATGCTCATGATATGTTTTAGCAAAAGATTTACAGTGTAACATTGAGGGTGTTACAGGCGCAGCCAGCGACGGCACAACGCGCCGGAGCGTGGCTCGCCGGAGTGCGGCCCTCCGGAGCGTAGCCTACTGGGGCGTGGCTCGCCCGCGGCACAACCGCCGAAGTACAAATCATCGGGCTTGGCCCGTTGGGGGCATAGCTGTCGGCGCCATGGCTCGCCGTAGGCACGGTCGGCGAGGAGCGGTGGCCGAGCATGAGCCGTTAGCAGGGGCACCGTCATGGGGGGCACGGCCCGTCGGGAGGGACGCCACCGTGGAGGTCACGACCCACCAGGAGTGGCGCTGTCGTGGGGGGCGTGTCCCGCCGGGAGGGACGTCGCCGTGGAGGGTGCGGCCTGCCGGGAGATGCGCCACCGTGGGGGGCACGGCCCATCGGGAAGATGCACCGCCGTGGGGGCATGGCCCACCGGGAGATACGCCGTTGTGGGGGCGTGGGCCACCATGAGATGTGCCGTTTATGGGACGCTAGCGCGGGGCGCGACGTTGCATCGGGAAGATTCGTAGGAAGACGATGAGTGAGAAAATAAAAAAAAAGAAAAATGAGCTAAGGGTATTATAGTAATTTTATTCCTATGTTCTACTGGGTGAAGCTGTTTTGCCAAACACTCTCTCCAAACACAGCTCTGCTTCACTTAGAGTGTTGCTCATGAAGCCAAAAGGTACTCTAGTGGATTGCTCGTGGCTTGTGTGATCCTCATCTTGTGTTGGTTGTGCAGCACCCTATTGAGGTTTTGGTGTGTGATACCAATTAGCGCGTGAACCTCCAAGTGAGTGAATCTCCACAACGAGGACTAGCTTGCCGGCAAGCAAGTGAACCTCGGTAAAAAAATCATTGTCATTATTTAATTCTGAGGTGATTGGTCTTCATTGGCATTCATTCTTTGTGATTAATTGGCTCCATTGGTGATTGACTCATTCCTCTACACGACGGTATAACACTCCATCCTTCCCGTGTATTTGCCTTTCTTAGTGTAACTTGGTCCTTTAGTGTAACTAGTTTTGAGGTCAAGCAAGTATCGGTCTGGTTTGGTTAGTGAGGCTCTTTAGTTAGTCTTTGAGAGCTAACTAACTTATAGTAGTGACTTAGCCTTGTATGCCTAGAGACAACATTTGCTTCACCTCATATTTGTCTAACCGGTTTGCTAAGTATTGTTGTAGAAAAATTTAATAGGCTATTCACCCTCTGTAGCTATTAGGACCTTTCAACTATTCTACCGATTTTGACAAATGGATCCCTCCTGCAACGGTCGCATCAACAAAGTCCATTTGTCATGTGATTGCCATGAAATGATGAAACAACTTGCTCGTAGCTTTGGCTTCATAAACTTCCGGAGACACCAAGGACGAGGCGATGTCTGGCATGGGTAAGACCAGTCTCAATGGAGAGTTTCATAGCATTATTTTCAAAATTGCCACGTCATGTAGAATGAGAGGAAACATGAATGAAATACCCACTTTCAATGAAGAGTTTCATTCTATAGTTTCATAGACATTTAATTTCTTGACTCATAGAGAGTTGGTATTCGTGCCAAGAGAGTTTCATCCCCATAAAACTCACTTCTTCTCTCTCTTATTAAAAATCTTACCACATTATCAAAAACGCTTATGTGGCAGCTCATTAAATATAAATAAAACTATGATAGAAGCTCTCACATAGACTGGCCTAAACTAACGGAGGCGGGGCCCACTGATCGAGCCATGAGCCGAGCCAATCTGAGCCGCCGCTGGTGCAGGGAGCCAGGGACACTGCGCGTGCACTTGCGACTGAGCTTCGTCCTTCGTGTCGATATCTCAAGCCGCTCGGCCCATGTGTGGGCATTTCGGTCATTTGGCCGAGGCCACAGATCCTATAATACAGGCCCGTTCCTCCTCCCCGGCCGTTGCTGCTGGCTGCGTGGGTCGCGTTTCACGGGCGTAGAGAGAGAAAGCGAAGAGGGCGAGAGAGAGAGAAGGGGGCCAAGCCCTACGCGGCGTCTCCTGCTGTTTCTTCCCACCCCTTTGGCCCTTTCCTGCCTCGGTTTGCACCTTCAAACCTTGCTGGTAAGTTCCGTAGCTTTTACTCGACAGAGGCTTTTTGCTCGCGAATATTTTGGTTCCGAGCAACGAAGATGCATGCTCCGTCTTGATTTTGGTTTAGCTGTTGTTAGTCTGAATCGTTCGGTTGCGTTTGTCGTGGATTTGGACGCCGAGACGCCGCTATAGGAGGAATTATTTTGATTTTATTGCGGTTGATGGGGGTGGTTGTCGGTTGGAGGGTTTTACCGTTCAGATCTAGTAAAATTGCAGTGGTGGAAGGGAGGAGAGTAGTGGGGCAGTTAGGTTTCTGGGTCCAAGTTTGTTTATTTTTGGTGGGGATGGTTTCTGGTTCACCTACATCGTTGAAAGGGATGCGTGCTGACTTGTCAGGGTCCTTTTGTTTTTGTTTGTATCTGCGAGATTCTATCTACTTGGATAATTTTAAAATCGTTCAAGGTTCAATGCCAGCTGTCCTATCCGGAGCTCAGATTCGGGTTTGGTACCATGAACTTTTACAGATTTGGCCAAACCGCATGAATTTCAGTGGATTATGTCATATTATAGTGTCAGGCGCCTGAGTGAACTTTTACAGGTTTATGACGTGGAGAATTGGGTAAAGTTGGCGCGAAATCATTGTGCTATAATTTATTTGTAATTATGCTAGATTACAGCACTGTTGGTTAATCTGCCTATTATCATAATACAATTGCCAAAGCACAGTGGTCTACCTTTCTTCCACATATTACTCAGATGAGTTGGCTCAGCAGTAGCATAAAGAAATAGCACATTGTGGTCATTTCAATAGCTCCCAAACAGAACTCTGAAGCAAATTTTTGTTTTGGGTTGCAGAAAGTTCTGACCTCAGAAACTGAAAGGGGCCTGTGAAGAGTTTTCTTGCGGCAGTGCAATGGAGGTATTTGGCAAATCTGTGATTGCTGAGCCCAGCAATGTGATTTTCTTGTCCGCAATCCTTAACACAGAAGGGTCAAACCCTAGTCACAAGTGTGACAAGAGGTGCCAGAACGAGCACATTTTCGGGAACATGTACCGTTGCAAACTGACTGGAACCACTCACATCTGCGACAAAAACTGTGACCAGAGGATCCTCTATGACAACCATAACTCGCTCTGCCGAGTGAGTGGGCAGTTTTTTCCGCTCTCTCCATTGGAGCAGCAAGCAGTGAGGGGTATCCGCAGGAAGCATGAAGTGGACAGCAATGAAGGCTGTTCCTTTAAGCGCAGGCGTGGTGCACAGCTGCATCCTTCCCCCTTCGAGAGGTCCTACTCTGCTGTGTCTCCAATCCCGAGCCAGGTTGGAGATGGCATGGACCTGAGCTAGAGTTAATGAGACTTCCTTTTCTTCGTCCAGCCACCTAATTCCGTTCTGTCTACCCCTTTTCCCTTCGATTACAGGATGGAACTATAAAGAGCTTCCTTCTTTGTAGACTTATATGAAGGGATATGAGACTCCTTAGATGCACCGAATAAATGTCTATGTAGTATCTATTCTGTTTCATGGGACCTTGTTGTAACTCGTGAACTTTGATTGAGCGCCTATTCTGATTTAGTGCTACTTTCAGACAATCATTCGTTGCTTCTCTTTTTTTCACACTTCCGATTTAGTTATTTTGTGTGTTTTACTTTATGTTCAACTAATTTTCCTTCTAATTTTGATTCGTCGATGCTATTTAATATAGTTGAGCGCATAGTTTTCAAGGCGTCCAGGCGTACCCAGCTCGCCTGGGAAACAGTGGCGCCTTGTGGCCTAGGCGTACCAAGCACTCGCCTGGACGCCTAACCGCCTTTTAAACTATGGTTGAGCGGTGTACATTTGTCCGTCAATGTAAATCTGTGAAGGATTCTTTGGTCCTGTTATCCAGGCACAGGGAACTGACTTGACTTTGCTGACTGAAGTTTTTGTACAGCTGTTACTAGTGTTTTGCTTGACAAGTTCCTAATCAAGCTTGAATCATTTACGGTTTGTTCTCATATAGCTCAATTCTATCTGTTGCTTAACTCTTTTTTACAGGTTATGTTTCTAACCTTAATGTTTTCCTCATGCTCTTTTTTGTCTTGTTTTTCCCCTTAACATTTGTTGTATGCAGGACCATTCCAGGTTCTAATCGTTTTTGGGAAATGTTTTGTTCTTTTTATATAACTATATTGCTAACTTAATTTCACTTGTTAATTAATTTGCTTTGTTTTGTTTTTGCAGGCGAACATCTCTGATTCTATTTTCATTGTCGGGTGGCAAGAAACTAAAGGCGTCTCTTCTCATTCCTCGGCTCCTTGCATACTGTTTAGCTGCAGCTGAGCAGCATGCTTTCCAGGTAACTGACTAGCCATATGTAGCAGTGTCAGAACATGATTACATATTACATCTTTGCACTAGGCTCAACTGTTATTGATACATGAACCTCTTCCTCTTGTATGCATTTAATTATGAGCATGTTGCATATTAAGTGAAATTAAAAGAGCATGTTGCATACTAGATGATTACAGAAACCCTGACAGCCATGGATCACATTTTCAGGTCTATGTCAGCATGTCGGGAACTTGGTTTCTTTTGCTGTCATGCCACAACATCTGTTACTGGAAATAATAAGCCATAAATCAAGGCAGTCTCTTTGCTCATGTAAAACAAATGATGTTCTTGCTCTTCAGACTGAGTGAGGAGAGGTAGTTCTTTGTTCATTCTGTTCTAGTATGCCAACATAAAGCATTTTTGCACCTTGAGATTTTCTGCAAAGTCTAGTTTATGGTTGTTACATCCAGGATGATATGTGCATTTCTTTTCCACTGAACTGGTGATGTTTGTCCTCTGCTTGACAATTATATTTGTTCTATATGTCATGCAGAACATAAATTGGTGGAAGAGAAGTTTGACGCTACCACTTTGCGAGAAGGACCGAGCCAGACACAATAACATCAAACTGAGATACTGCAGTTTACCAACTTTTTCGATATGGCAGATTGAAGAGCAGCAAGAGCAGCTTCCATTAAGCTGCAGTTTGAACAGCTTCCATCTGCAGTTTGAAGAAATCTTTTTAAGGTCTTGGACTAAAGGCGAATCCTTACAGCAATCTTGCCTTGCTGGATACCTTGTAATGATTGTAGTACTTGACAACTGTGACCAAAAGTAGTGGATGCTTTTCTTTCGCATGAAGTTTTGTTGGTACCTACCTCGTCTGTCTGTAAGAAAAAATGTTATGCATCCTGGTCCGTTTCTGCTATGCATCCTGAGAAAATGGTCAGTAACTCGGTATAAAGGGTTTTTGAATTTGTAAGGTTGACATATATTATATCTAGATGCATAGTAAAATAGATATACAAAAAAAAGTTAAAGTTACTTATAATTTGGAACAGAGAGGATGAAAGTGTTACAACAGATCTCTTATCTTCTATACCTATAATTTTCAAGAGCTCTTAATCCTCTCTCCTATCTAAAAAAGTATAGGAGACATGTTTTAGTTAATACTCCCTTTGTCCCTAAAAAATATTCATTCTCACCTTCCAAAAAGTCAATAATTTTTAACTTTGACCAAATATATTAAACAAAATATTAATATTTATGGTACATAATTTGTATCGTTAGGTAGATCGTTGAATATACTTTCATAATAAACTTATTTGGAGATATAAATGTTGCACGCATCTTCTACAAATCTAGTTAAAGTTGAGAAAATTTGACCAGCACGATTTCCATAGCGACTCTATTTTAGGGACGGGGGAGTATGCTATAGCAGTGCTCTCTAATATTCTAAATTTTCTAAATTGATTTTAGGATATTCTCCTAAATAAATAATTTATAGGAGATGTAATACGAGAGATATGGTGAAGATTGCTCCTAATGGCAAACGTGTAAGACGAAGGTTGTTCAGAGAAACGAAGGCTTTGGCAAGGGATTATCCCCCATCTGTGTGGTTGTGGACATGTGGTGTAACCTCCAAAAGGCCCAAATTGCCATGGGCTATCGGCCTGGTCCATTTTAGCCTAGACTAGAAGCTGTTCACGATCACTCTGCGGGCCGGCGGCGGCACTGCCCTGCAGCAGTCCAGCTTTCCGCCCATGCCCGCACCTGCACACTCGCGTCTGTCTGGGCGGCACGATCGCGCGGATCTTTTTTCGAAAAAGAAATTTAGCAAAATTTGAGTTTATGTTATACTAGCTATTTTTTATAGAGTACTTTCTCTGTCTCAAATAATAAATTATTTTGTTTTTTATACAAAACTTTTGCTATTTATCTACATATAGCGTATATTTAGCTACGAAATAATTGAACATCTCTAAGAATCTTTTTTAAGCTCACTCTCTAAGTTCTCATTTGGAGAGTTATTTATTTTTAAAAAATGTTCTTTATATCTTTTCATCCAATAGTTTTTTTTTATGGCGCACTCTCAAAAGCCATTTCTGCTTTTCAACTTTAGCTATCAAGAAACTCTAAATAAAAAAATGTTAATATTTGGAAATCTAATTGAAGAATTATAGGAATAAATTTTTTTCACTAAAAGCATTGGTATTAATACGGAAGGGATATAATTCTAAATAGCAAAATACAGTATCTTTCTTGAAACTGACATCGGGATTGCAGGCACTCAGAATTGGGTGTGTGACACGGCGCACGGCCCATGTACGCGCTGGCCGCTCGGTGCACGGCGCACCACGCGCTCTCAGTGAAGCGAACGCAGATGAAGGATGTCAGGAAGGCGAGGGGCAAAGGGCAATCCGCGGCTGTGCCCGTGCCGCGCGCTCGCGCCCGCGCCACGCTTCCTAGAATCCTACTGTAGTTCAATCCACTGCACGGAGGAGCAACGCGGAGCAATGGCGCTCGCCGCCCCTTCATCCCTCCGCCGCCTCCCGACCACACCACCGCATGTGCCGCCTCCGCCCTGTGCCTCCCGCCTCCGCTCGCGCCCTCTGCGGGAGCCCCGTCTCTGCCAGAGACTCGTCGCCACCGCCGCGGCGGCGGCTCCACTCGCTTCCTCGCCCACCACCGTACGTACACCACGAGGTCCTCCCCTCCTTACGAGAACCCGACAACTTCTGACGCTATGGTCTCGCAGGCGGACACGGAGCGGAGGAAGCACGAACTGCTGCGCGCGGTTCAGGAAACGCGGCGCGGATTCGCGGCGGGGCCCGACCAACGCGCTGCCATCGAGGAGGCCGTCGTACGTAGGAGGCCTAATCGGCCGCTCTCTCTCTAACAATTTGCACTCACGCAACGCGGCGGCATTTGTGACGCTGTGCTGGGTTTGATTGATTTTGTGTGCCATGTGCAGGTGGCCGTGGAGGAGCGCGGTGCCGGGGAGGGGACGCCGCTAGATCTCGCGGCGCTCGATGGCACCTGGAGGCTGTGTTACACATCGGCGTCAGACGTGCTTGTGCTGTTCGAGGCGGCCGAGAGGCTTCCACCCCTGCAGGTTAAACTAACAACGTGTGTTCAGCGATCTGTCCTAATTCGTCGTTGCAATTGGATGCCTACTTAAAGCCACCACCTAGCAATCAATTACAGATGCCAGCACATTTGAGATCGACTGAAAATGTCAGTAAATTGCCAACCTCCACGTTTTTAAATGTTCGATACTGAGAATTATTGCTAAAAAGCGCAATACACTTTTGTTATGTTTGTCGTCTTTTGTTAGGTTTAGCACTTGAGGCATTAGAGATGATGAGTTTAAGAGTTTAACTTCTCGTACATCAACAAGATGCTTTATCTGTGTAGTGGATAGTTCATTTTCCTCTCACTGTTTATCACTTGGCAATCGTATTTGAGAAATTGAGGGAGAAGAGTTGGAGCCTTGTGATCAGGGACTCAGGGTGGTTTTTGTGGATATATGCAGGTGGGGCAAATATACCAGAAATTCGAGTGCAAAGATCGATCAGATGGTGGAATTGTGAGGAACGTTGTAAGGTGGAGCATCGAGAACTTGCTGGAGGTAACCATTCTATGGCCTGTTGTACCTCTGGGGGTGTTCCATGTTCAGTTTCCCGATGCCTGAAGACTCTCATTTCTTTCCTTCCATATCTCTCATATTAATTAAAAGGGTGAAGCTCCTGATCGCTTCTCGCGGGATGTCAACCGTGTTGGTAATCTTGCTCCACCAATCGAGCGCCGAATCGCTCGCCTGTCATTTTTGTGGTTTCAGGTTTGGTTGGGCCGTCCAGGAGGCTGCAAAGCACCAGACCCTTTTGGTGTACCTGCATTCAGTCACAAGATGATGTGCGGTTTTATTTAGATGTCTACCTGCAGATAGGGCACATTGACTGTGCGACCGGCTGTGCTGCGCCAGTCTGTCCTAAGTCCAAATGCAATTTTGGATAATGAGCCAAGCATAGAATTTGCACTTGGGTGGAGCCCAGGTTTGCTAGATTGAGCAGATTTCCGGCGCTTTGGTGCAGCCAATGAATTGTGCTGCGATGCCACTGAGTATTCCCCAGTTGCCGATAGCTGGCATTCAGTTGATCTCAAATATTAGAGCTGCTTGAGTTGCAACTACTGTATTTTTCTGCAGTATGAATATTATTCACTTTGCACAGACCACATCCAAAAGAGTGCTTCCCTTTTAACTGTGCTTTTATATTGAACTGAACAACTTGACATGCTTGATTATTCCAGCTACACCTTGAACACTTGCATTTAATTAAAAACAGAAATAGTGACCTTCATATACATGGAGTATCTTCTTTATCTTGACAGCACAGCTGCTGCTGTACTTAAATGCATGGACCTTGGAATATATAAAGAGTATGATAGTTGGAGGTGTGCTGTTTGCTCCATATGATCATAAAATGCTCAGCGGTTTCATATTTTCATTGATAAGGTCATTTTTTCTTTCAGAATCTGGTTAGTTTTCATGTTTTAAAGTACATCATAATTGTATTTCATACATAGAAGAAATTAACTTCTTACAAAACATGTTTTGCATCTTCTAAGCTTAGCTTCCTATTCTTTGCATGCTATGATGTACCATATTTATTTTTCAGCCTTTTTAGCCCTCATGTTTTCAGTTCTTTCATGTTTGATTCTTTTAGCAATCTCTATAGGAGCAAGAAGGTGCAACACTGATGGTCTCTGCGAAGTTTGTTGTCCTGTCTAAACGCAATATCTTTCTTCAATTTGAGGAGGTAATTCCTTTTCAGGAATAGCTAAATATGATCATTTGATAAAATGCAAAGCGAAGAGTTGCTAATTTCATGATGAAACATTCAATTTCCATTGTTAGAAGAACAGCATGAGAAATGATGTATTTGCTTGTTATATGGGACTCTTGTATCAATGATTAAGCTATATTATAAGTTAGCATTCTCCATGACCATGATTCAATTCACATGCAAGATGATGCTATATAACCAGATTTTTTTTCCTGGGACTGACTTGATTCATACAAGTGCAATATTGGAAATTTCTTCCCTTTTTTTGGTTATACCATCCACTGTCTTAACCTAAACCCTTTAGAGCGTTCAGCTTGTTCTTGCATTATCATTTGATTTTTCACTAGTTTTCTTTGGCCATTAAGCTTTTCAGGGGTTTTGAGCCATGGCTGGTCTTAGATGTGGCTATTGTTTTCTCTTCTGTACTATAATGCTTAAACATTTGACACTTGACTTCTGACCCAAACTCATTGTTTCAACTCTTCAGCCTTCTTGAACAACAACGATCTTGCCCTCTTTTGTTCAAGAAAAACAGTGTCTATCTTCCTTTCTTTTGTGACCTTAGGGTTTGAGTGTTAGTTGCTAGAACTTATAATCCATTGTATAACAGGTCGCTGTTGAAAATATCAAGATTAGCGAGCAACTGCAGGCACTAATAGCTCCTGCTATACTTCCTCGGTCATTCTTGAGCCTTCAGGTATATGCCAGCCTGCCAGGTTATATCAAATAATTGATTGACTTGCATATTATCCTTGATTTCATAAAATCTTATTTTTTTTCTTTCTTGGTCATTGACAAATATGTGCATTGGTATACATTTCATGTGTCCCATAATATTGGTCTGAATTCTGTTAGTTTCAACTTTCAAGAGCTGCTAGTTCCTGTAGCATGCCACATGTTATCTCTTTTGTTGTCTACTGCCAAAAAGGAGATGTAAAGTAAAAAATATTATTATTTACGATTAACATTTGCAATTTCACCATGTTTGTTGTATTTCTTTAATCTTTATCATCTAACATAGGACAAGTGTTTCAGATTCCAATGTAGTGAACTTTTTGTGCAGATATTGCAGTTCCTTAAAACCTTTCGAGCTCAAGTTCCTGTCAGTGGTCCTGAAAGGTAATTTTCCACACTGCTTAATTTTCTTCATTTCGTGTCCCCCGTCTTTTGTATTTACCAAACTGAATTAAATGTCAGACGATCACCTGGAGGATTATATTATCTTTCTTACCTTGACCGTGATATGCTCCTGGGTCGTTCAGTTGGTGGTGGGGGAGTATTTGTTTTCACAAAGGCACAACCTCTTACATAAAGGTTTTCTGATAACCAAGAGCATATCATCTGATGGCATGGCAGCTGTCCTTGAGCTTGCCAACTTACAAGGGGTATATATACCTGGCAATCTACAGTTTTTTTTTGACGTGCAAATATGTGATAATCACCTCACTCTAGTTTTTTAAGACATTGACATGATCTACTTTGAGTTTTAAGAGATTACATGCGGCATGTTTTCTTTTACACTCCAGTTGTTGTGAAATATGTAGCTGGCTAGTGGTTGTGGATATATAAAGCTTCCTGGATAGTTCTATTTCATTTGACTGTTGTATGAATACTGGAACTGTACCTACTTATTTCTAATTTTCTATAATTAGTAATTCAACATTACGATCAGCAAAACTAATGTGCCAATGTGCTCTAGTTTTCTATTCTATGATGACATTGACCTTTTTTGTGGTCTCAGATGTGATTTCACCTTAGTTTCCTACTGTTTTTACTTTATTATTACCGAATAATCTAGTTGTATTTTCCAAAAGTTCAGTCTTTATTATCTCAAATGCATGAATGCTAAGGTATCAAATAAAATGGGACTATTGATCTACTTAATACTGGAATTGATGCGTGGGTGGGTTTGGTAATAAATGCTGCCATGTAGCATAACATGGACACTGCCACCTTTGGATTTTTTTTTCAAGAAAAAAAAAAGAGTAGCTGTAGGTTTGTGGAGGTGGAGCTTGCCAGTTCCTAAAAGTAAGAGGATTTGGAGAACTAAGGGCTTCCATTGCATATGTTGAGGAACCATCTTCGAACGTCAACATTGAAACATAAAATTTGACAGTTTAATGGGACATATAGTTAATTTGTTATCTAACAACAATGACGGCAACAAAACCTTTAGTCTGAAGAAAGTAGAGGTACACTAGAGATGAAGCCCAACAAGAGCCAGACAAATTAAAGACAAAGAAAGAAAAAGATTGAATGCAATACATGCACTATAATTTAATCTGGTTCCCCGGTTTAGTTGATGCAGAGCACTACTGCCTCTGTTTGTGACCACAATTAGACATTGGTTTTCCTTTTTTCTCCCCCATGTTGTCTCGAGAGACCCTTGTTTACATCAAGGTTACATCCTTACATGGAGTCATGGATCATAACACATAACAGTTGTTAGGCAGGCAGCAGGCTGAAAAGTAGGATATCTTGTTTCCTTGTTTGATTTATGACTGAAAATTGCCATAACTATAACTCAGATATGGCACACAACTAAGTTTGGGACTGGGAATTGGACATTGCTACTTCGCCTCAGTTGACTTATGCTGCACTGTTGTGGCACCCCACGCTTTGGGCTTTTACATTCTACGTATATAATAAAATGCTGCTCCTACTTCAGAAGTTCAGAGTTCAGGGTCTCTGTACGTAACAGGTTTGCCATTAAGACTAGCTGAACTGCTGAAGTATAATTGATTTTTTTTTCTTTTAGATTGATAGCACATCACATCTCCAGGGAAAACCATAGGTCAAAATTTTGTTTTATTGTGCCAATTATTTTTTAGGAGAATATTCTTTCCCCAATGCTAGGATATTCCCTCGACTGCGACCCTTGGTGCTCTGGCAATCTCATATATACATGCTATAGTGCTTTACTAGTGAGGTGCATGTGGCAAACCACACACCACATGGTTTTGGTCATGGTGGGTCCTCAGATTTGTTGTGTATGCTTTCGATCTCCTAGACCCCACAAAGAATTTGGATCCGTTGAATCCTTTATTACTCTATTGAACATATTTGAGTGGTGACCTATGGATGGACTGGGTTCACTATGTCGTCACAGGAGACAAATAAAATACATCTATATCTGTTAGTTGATACTAAATCATGGTGTCAAATGACCTTTTATCATTCTTATCCTTTAAGATTCCTGTGTTACAATTCCTACGTTCCAAACACCTCTTTCTGCATATTTCCTATATTTTTTCGAATCCTCTGTTTTTTCCCATTATATTCCTATTCTTTTCCTGCGTTTTCCCCCATTCCTCTATTTCTCTTCCTCTGTTCCAAACAGGCCTCAACCTTTATCTTTCTTAGTTTATGTAAATGCAGAAGTGCTATTCAAGATGTACCGATCAATTTTGATTTTTCTAGAGAACAGAGACAGGAGCCTTGCTCTTTCCTGGAAATACAACAAGTAAAATCATATCTATGCTGAATGACAAGAAAGTGGTTACTGGGGTTTCTAATACATTACATACAATTAATTTCTACGCCTTTGATGAAAATTTGACACACCACAACTCTTTGCTCTTTTCTTTTTCAAAATTACCATGTCCAAACGTTGTTCTGGTAATGCTTAGTGTTTGAACATTGAAATATTTTTTTAGGACTAAATGTCAAGTTGGCAACTAAATCAATAGATGCCGTTTATAAACTGCCATATTGTTTTTCGAGATATTATTTTCTAATTCAATTTATAACATTCTTTCGTCTACTATATCCATTCTCCATTATCTGATTCAATAGGCATCTCACTCCTTTGGCTTGGTGTGATTCACTTTTCCTTTTATACATCCATCATATTTTATTCTGGTATCTCATATTTTTCTGGGATGTTGGTACTTTAGTACCATGCATAGTGATTTATATGAACTAGATATTTTATTGCTATTGTCCAGTAACATATGCTACTTGCTGTTTAAATTCAAAAATTGAAGTTTTAAATTTAAAAGATTACTCTCTCCGTCCTAAAATAATTGCACGTCTCACTTATCAAGGAGTTATACCTTTTTAAGTTTGACTAAATATATACACAAAAATATTAATATTTATGATGTGTAATACGCATCATTACATTGATTGTGGACTGTACTTTTATGATAATTTATTTAGAGATATAAATATTGATACTATTTTTATATAACTAGTCAAATTTTTTTTTAAAAAAAATCGACCCATGGAGTAAGACAACCCACAAGCATCCTCCTCAAGATAGAAGGTAATCTTCTCGTACAGGTCTAGAAAACCGCCAATCCTTGTCACACCTATACACAGCGGCATTCTTGCTCATGTGAGAACCAATCCCCATCCTTGTTAGGGATGACCTTTCTCCTATTAAGTTCCCGTATGGGAAGAATTGGTTCCATCTTTATCCCCTAATAGAGAAATTTCTCATTGAGAATAGGAGATAGGAGGGCCATTGACATCTCTAGTTGTTCCGGGTCCGACATGATTTGATTCCAGGCATTACACACATGCACTCCTTATCCCAGGAGAGGCTCCTCTGCTTTTGATCCCCTCCGGTTGACTGCACGGGTGGGACTGGTTCCGCTTATCCCTCCCTCCCTCTGAATTTGTTTAACTTGAACCAGTGCTATTTTGTAGAAAAACTACCATTTGTTTCTGTATTATTATTAATGAAAAGAGTGTAACCTCAAAGAGTTAATATTGTTGAGTAGAGAGAGTACAAGTTTATTTATGTTTTGAAGAAAGTATTAAATTTGATATATGTTATAACATAACATAATATATGCATAACTTCATACATACGTAGCGAACTGAGCGTAGCTCAGCTGGTTGGGTTTCGTGTGGTAGAACCTGTCCATCCGGATTTAAGTTTTCGACTTGACATGAGTGCTCGTATTTTTCTAAATTTATTCCAGGATTTAATTTAATAGCACTATATTCTTTCAGTGGTAGGCGACGTGCCCCTCGACAACGAGACGTCTGTGGTGACTTCGTCAATCTCAAGATTTGCTGGTCCAACCCAGTTCTTCGGAGGTGCTCATAGGGTTAGAACGTGCGTGCGTTTATAGGGGTGAGTGTACGCTTGTGTATGTGAACGTTTGCGTCTGCAACTGGATCTCGAAAAAAAACTCCATACATACATAAATACATACCTTATGTCCTCGTATATTTTTTTTGTTGAGCAAAATGTCCTCGTATATCTGGCTTGGCCAAGCCGTCTGTATCTCGGTGGGCTCAATACTGACTTGAGCCTCAGCCCGCCTTGCTCCGGGTTAAGGATGGCAACGGGGATATACCCGTAGGGTATCGCCGGAACGTTCTCTTCCTCGCTACGGAGAATTCATTCTGTCCCCGTCCCCGTTAACTGTCTCGGGTATAGATTCTTCCACATCCCCATACCCGTCGGGCATCGGTCGGGTAACAGATACCCGACGGGTACTGCATACCCGATAAACAAGGACACTTGGGGTCATAGCTTTGCAATCGAAGACGTTTCTTCTTCACCCGGGTATAAGTGTCGGAGTCTCGGAGATGCCGAGGAGAAGGAGCGAGGTTGCAAGGAGGACGAGCAAATGTGGCAGAAAGACCGAACTGAGAAAGCGAGGGGCACGAGCGCTCGTGAGGCAGGCATGCATGTGCTGCTGGCGGAGATGGTGAGGGAAAATTGAACTAGGGTTCCTAGAACACACAAACTATATATATGATTGTTCAGATTTGGGCCAAAATATCTATGTTGAGCTTCTTTGGGCCTAATACTCGCATGACAGCTCAAATAGTCGGGTTCCTCAACGGGTAACGGGGACGAGTAAACATGGAACGTTCCCGTACCCGCTATACCCGTCGGGGATGGATTCTTGTCCATTTAGATGCCCGCGGGTAAAGATATGATCCCATCCCCGTCCCCTAATGGATCAAATACCCGTCAGGTATCGGGTATCGAGGCCCCGTTGCCATCTTTGCTCCGGGTCCAGGTCAGTCTGATCAACAGTCCAACACGCGTAGGCGGGTGACAGTGTCATATTCCACCATTATGTTCTGCTGATGCTGATGTAGCAGCTGGTGCAGTCGTTTTCCGTCAAAATTTATGAAAATGTGAGAGGCGAAGTCGCACTTCAAGCCTTGTACATCACCTTCGTCTCGTATGGTCCAATCGTTCTGTTTCGCTTAAGCTACTTTTCAGCCATTGAACATTTCAACATAAGGATAAGCCAATTTTTTGCATAAGCGTTCAGGGTCACGTTATCCTATACTTGTGTTGGATATTTATTGCCAAATCGTTTCCGGAGAACTGATTGATGTAAACGTGATTTGCAATTTCACAAACAATGATGGTTACAAGTGGTCTGTTATTTTTTTTAAAAAAAAGATGGCTTTGTTTGGATGCAAAGTATTTTTGAAGTATTGGAGAAATACTATAGTTTTAAAAAATACTTTCATATTCAAAAGCTACTAGGTGTTTGAATGTGCAACAAATTTTGGTCTCTAAAACCATAGTTTTACCAAAACAGCAGTCTTCTTTGTAGTTTTAGAAAATCCACTTATGACCCTTTTTTCCCCTAAACCACAATTTTATGTCTCTTTGACTTATAAAACCACACTTATGTGATACTATAGTTTTTTTAGAAACTATGACATCCAAACAAGCCCTAATGGATGATGTTACAGCGGGACGTGGGATGTGCACTGAGATCTTTCAATAATGATATGTCACAGGCGTACATCCCGTGACTCCCGTCCGGACGCGCCTCATCCACTCATTTACGGACCCATCCTCATCCACTAATCCGCGTTACGCGATCCCACGTCTGCTCGCCTGCCTCTCTCATCCACGTACCCCGCCCACTCGGCGTTGTGCACTGCCTCGGACTCCGCTTGCCCGCACCGCCTTGCTCGGACGTACTCCACCTACACCGCTCGCCAGTGTCACCCCGCCTGCGCCATCCCGACCACGCGGGGTGGACTCCGCTCGCCCGCGCCGCCCCTGCTCGCGGGACGGACTCCGCCAACGCTGCTCGCCCGCCGTCCAGACTCGCGCCTCCCGTCGTGGTCGCACTCCATCCGCCTGCCTGGTCACTGCCTAGGTCCGTGTCACCGCCGAGCTCCGCACCGACGACCTCCGCGCACTCCGTGGCATCGAGCTCTGTGCCGGCATCGAGCTCCACAAAGACGAGTAGCAAGGTGACATTGCGCTGAAAGCATATGTTACAAGCGTATGTTTCGAGTGTTTTAGTTGTTTCAGAGGTATGTTGCAAGGGTTTCGTATGAATGTTGCAAAAGTAGATTGGGATGTCGGATGTTGCTGAAGGGACCGTGACGCCTAAGAGGGGGGGTGAATTAGGCAACTTAAAAATCTAACTCTAAACTATGGCCTCTTTTGCTAACCCTAGCAAAACCGATGCAATAGATAAACTATCTAGATGTGCATGGTATGGTTTTGCTAGTGTGTTGCTATCTCTACCGCAAACGTAGTAAAGTAATCAATGTAAATGCGGAAGCTAAAGAGCAAGGTAGAGATATGCAAACTCCCATCGACAACTCCGGTATTTTTACCGAGGTATCGAGAAGCGCGCAAGCTTTCCCTAGTCCTCGTTGGAGCCCATCGCAAGGAATCCCTCGCAAGGGCCAAGCTCCCGGTCGGGTAACTCCGTGGATAGCCTCGGGCCTTCCCCACACGCAAGTGGGTCTCCGACGTGCCTCTCGGCAAGCCTCTCCCGGATGCTCCCCGCCGTCGTCACTATCAAGCTTCCGGCCGAAACGCCGCGGGCCTTGTTCCCTCCGGTACACGGTGGCGGCCACACCACAAACGCGGTTGGTGTGATCTCGCAAGACTTTAAGCCCCTCCGATGTACAACACTTGTGCTCGCAAGCACAGGATGGCAAGAGGTATGTAAACCTCACTTAAACACTAGGCAAACACCTAGAGCAAGCGCATAAGCGGTGGTCTAATCAACCTAAGCACTTCGCAAAGCACTTATGTTAATTACCTAATAAAACACTAAACACTATGCATGTGGAAATCACTAAAGTGGTGTATCAACACCCTTGGTATGTTTCCTTAGTTCCACTTCCCTCAAATGGCCGGTTGGGGGTTGTATTTATAAGTCCCTCTGAGGAAAGTAGCCGTTGGGGTCGAACTCCCGCGAAACTGCTACTGACCGGCCGCTGAATCGTCCTGACCGGACATGTCCGGTCGTCCCGACCGTTGAGCCGGCAGTTTACTAATCGGACGCTGGCCAGCGTCCGGTCGCAGATTTGTCATTCTGGAACCTTACTGTAATTGATCGGACGTTGCTGTCCTGCGTCCGGTCGGTTGCCGCCAGCGTCCGGTCGCTTGTTTGCTGAGCCACTTGCCCAGCGTCCGGTCGCAGCGTCCGGTCGCTTGTCCAGCGTCCGGTCCTGCATCCGGTCACCTCAGTGAGCTCATTTCTTCGCGATCTTGCATATGGCTTGGTTCCTATCTTCATGCTTGGACTTGGCTTGATCTTTTGGGTCTTCTCTTGTGCTTCAAAGGTCTTACTTGAGGTGTTGATCATCAGATCATCACGTCGCCTTCGTCCAAGTTACGTCTTGCACCCTATTGAACTACAAAACAAACACTTGCAAATTCATTAGTCCAATTTGGTTGTGTTGGACATCAAACACCAAAATCCAAAGTAAATGAGCCAAGGGTCCATTTTCCTTACAATCTCCCCCTTTTTGGTGATTGATGCCAACACGACCAAAGCAAGCAAATAATAAGAATTTGAGAATTTAAAGACTACCTACTTGCTATGATGTAATGCAAAGGGCAAGGTTATATGATACTAATTGATAGATACCAATTAAAATTTTACTTAAAAGCTTGCCTTGTCCTTGCAAATGTCCCCATGTGATATTATGGATTAAAGCCCATAATTCACTTTTCTCCCTTTCTCGGACCATTACTACTTGTAACTAAAAGCTTGTCTTTGGTCCTTCAAATTCTCCCCCTTTGGCATCAAACACCGAAAAGGAAGACATTAGTAGCACAAGGGAGGGTCAAATTTCGTGATCCTTTGTGTAAAGGGTGAAATGGATCACAAAATTTGACTCTCACATTATATAGACTAAGCTCCCCCCTAAATATATGCATACATATGGTAGAACGCAAAGCATATGCATAGTTAGCAATTTATTGTTCAAGAGAGTTTAATCTATATAATGCATGGAGAAAGCATATAAAAAAATAGATCAACATGATGATGCTAAATGAATAATGATGCTTAACTCCGGGGACTCCAATTTCCTTACAATGAGACTACTACACATGTGATAGGTTTGGAAAAATTGATACTATTTGAACAAGTGTTAGTCTCAAAGCATCCAAGTTGTAGATTAAGCTCCCCCTAAATTTGTGCACACAAGTGTTGAATACTTGTAAACTTTGTGCACATTGATTTAAGTATCAAAATACCACTCGAAAGATGATATTTGGGAGAGATTATCTATAATTTGGACTTTGGCACATATTAGATAATTAATTGTAAAACAAGCTATGTGCCGTGCTCCTAAACAATTTTAAACCATGTAGGTTTGCTCCAAGGGTTGATAATGAAACCGAGCAAGCCTACCATATGATATACCTATTGAATGCATGACAAAATATTTAAGCATGTAAATGCAAACATTAGGCATGAAAGATAACTAGATGCTTTAAGAGTATATCAATTGAAAAACAAAACCAATTGCAATGAATACTAATTGAAAGTAATGACATCTAGTTACCTAACATGGATAAGGGAATTTGGGTCCATAGTTTTCACTAACCTACTTGGCAATGACTTTGTTCATCATGATGCACCCATACTTTGCCAAGTCTCCAAATTCCCCGAAGTCCGACGGACTTCTCACTTCCCTTTCGGGATCCAAACCTTCTTGGTGCTCTTCATGTTGGAAATAATTTCCTTTGGCACCCAAAAGCGTTTGACCCCATTGATGGCTTGCTTGTTCACCTTGATGGCCACCACCTTGTCATTTTTCTTCTTCTTCAAGAGATAAGGTGTGGAGGCCTTCTTGTCCACCTTGTTGGTGTAGGTGTTGGAGAGCTTGCTTGTTTGCTTTTTCTCCTTCTTCTTTGCTCCTCCCCCATTCTTCACCTTGCACTCATAGGACTTGTCGCCTTTCTTGTGGCACACGTAGCAAACCACGGTTTGTCCTTCATCAAGCTTCTTCACTCCCTTGACGGTGCTATCTTGATGAAGTTGGGTTTGCTTCGCCTTGCCTTTCACTTGAGTCAAGTCCTTGGTGAGGCGAGCTACTTCTTGCTTGAGTTGCTCATTCTCCTTTGCAACCTCTTGTGTGCATGTATCTACAACAACTTTCTCAACACAAACTTGGTTGCACAAAGGTGAGTCTAAACATAACTCATTACAAGAAGTAGAGGCATCCTTTTTAGACATGTTAAAGATAGAACTTTTCTTTTTAGATGCCTTGGTGGGGGTTGAGCTAACAGCTTCAAGATTAGCAACTTTATTAGTTAGCTTATCACAATGTTTGCACATGGTTTTCATTTTAGCAAGTAAACTATTATATGCTTCTTGTGAGCTAGCTAGCTTTTCTTTTAATTTTTCATTTTTCTTTAAGAGTTGCTCATCATTGATTGTGCATGCATTTGTTGTTGCACTAGTCTCAAGTTTCTCAATTTTAGTAAATAGTTCAACATTGAGATTTGCAAAGTTTTCATATTGTTCAAGCAAATTCTTGTATGTGTAACACCCCGGTGTTATGCCTGCATTTAGGCACTGCAAATCACGCATATCATGCATCATCAAGCATCCAAATCATACCTGCTAAATCATGTGAATAACAATTGAAACATTGCTTTGAAACATCTGAAACATGCGTGAAACCTGAATGTTGCATACACCTGTTTAAGAATTGTTTTGTCCTGAATTTTTCTTGCTAGGTTAGTAAAACATGTTTGGCTACTATTGTAAATCCTCTAGCAATGTTTAGTTCAATTTTTGGAGCAATGTTTGTATTCAAATTAATTCAAAATTTGGTTTCAAAAATAAATTCCAAAAATTAGGGTTTTGAGCTAAACATGGACTTTGATGCTACAATTCAAAATCTAGAAAGAATTTGGCTTTGGTCATAAAAGCAAAGTTGTAGAGAATTAAATTCTAAACAACTTTCATTTTTGGTATATTTTCAAAAGAGGTCATTTTCTTGCTTAAAATAATATTTGAAAGATGGCATTTAAAAATTCCTTGAAAATTTTATTTGGAAAAGGATTTTTTCCTCCTTCGCGGGCCGCCGCCTCGCTTCTGGCCTGCCTGCTGAAGCCAGCCCAGCGAGCCTTCCGCAGCGCCGCGCGCCTCGCCTTGGCCCGGCCCAGCCCCGTGCCGTGCCAGCCCGGCCTGCCTCCGCGCGCTGGCTCCTTCTCCCGCGCGCCGCGCCGTTCGCTGCGCCACGCGCCCGACCGCGTCAGGCGACGCCCGCCGCGTGGCCGCCTTGTGCTGGCGACGCACGCCGCGTGGCAGCCACGGCCTGCGGCTGCTCCCACGCGCCCGCCTACATCTGCTGCCCTCACTGCTCACCTCATTTCGCACTCCCGCTCTCTCAGGCGCAGCAACAGCAGCAGTGCGCGCCCGTGCTGCCGAGCTCGCCGACGCGCTCCGCCGGCGTCGAGCTCCCGCACCACCGCGCCATTCCCCGATTCCTCCCGCCCGCAACTCCGCCTCGCCCTCCTTCAAGTCGCGCTCGCGCTTGCGCCGCCTTCCGAGCACAGGTTGAGCCTCCCCGAGCCTCGCCACCGATGGCCATGGCGCCGCCGTGCTCGGCCACCGTGGAACTTCCCCTTCCTCCCCTTCTCCACCCTGCTTAGCTGCCTGCTCGCATTCGCCAATGCCTCGTGAAACTCCTGCGCTCGCTCGCTTGCCCTGGCCCGGCCGACAATGGCCGTCGGCCGCTGGCCGAGCCGCGCCGCCGCGAAGTCTCGGCGTCGACGTGTCCCCTTCGCTTCGGCCGAGCTGGGCCAAAGCGGCCGTGGGCCGAAGCCCCTGCCAGGCCGCCGCGCTCCCCTTTCGCTCGGACCGCGCGGGCCAAAAGTGGCCATGGGCCAGCTGTTCCCCACAGGACGGCCCAGTAGCGTTTAAATGATTTGTTTTCCATTTATTCTTTATTATTTGAAATTTGAAATGGTTTGAAAAATGTTTGGGTACTCAAAGTTGTTCCAAATCTGTTAAAATAAATTTGTCTAGGTTCCTTATCATCAGATCTACTTGGGAGAAATTGTGCATGTCATTTTTGAGATACTTTGCTGTAGAATTTTATTTAATCATGGATATTGCTAATAACTTGAAAAATATGTAGAAAAATCTATAGTCTGCAGAAAAATATGATTTCAAGTTTGTTAATCTTCTTATGTCATGTACTTCCTAGGAAAAATATGTTTCATGCATATGCTGTGGAAAACTTTGGAGGTGTAGTTCAAGTACCTTTAATGGCTGATTTTGTTATTTTTACTAGAGAGCAAACTTTGTATAAAACATGCATGTGATAATTTTTGTATAGTCATTGTATGCTATGAAGAACCTAGGAAAAATATTAATTCTGTTGTTTGACACTTTTCACAGTTCAAAGTATTTTTATGTACAAAATCATGCCATAATTTGTGATTTTTGTGTAGGCTAATCCACTCATTCAAATATCATGAAAATCTGATGGTAGTCTACTTAGAGTAGTACCATGCTACTGTAATTTTCTCAGATTTTTATAAGCACCAGAAATAGAGATTGCTGTTGTAGCCCTAATTAAAAAGGAAATAAAATAATCCTCTTTAATACAAGGTTAGTTAATAATAATAGCTTTGGTGTATCTTTGAGGCATTTCATAAGATATGTTGACTTAACATATTAGTAGTAGAAGAGAATGCAGTAGATGACATGTGCTTGTAGTATATTTTCTTGGATGATGTTGACTACCTTGCATTTAAACATATCCATTGCATTCATCTCCTTCGATGCACCGTTTGCATGAGCACTTACGCGCATTGCCTCATACAGGATCGCAAACCGAGAACCCAGTCGTCATACCCGAGGAGCCCGAGGAGCAGTTCGAGGTGCAGCCGCAGGAAGTGCCAGAAGCCGACGAGGAGGACGTTGAGGAACTTCCGGAGTGCCCCGATCACCGTCCGAGCTCCTTCGAGAGAGGCAAGCCCCAGAGCATTTTTCTCCCGGTTTGCAATTATTTAATTAAATGCTTTACTTTAATTGATGCATTACGTTCAGGAGTTGTTTGCAACCGTTGCTGCATTATACCTTGTTTACCTTTGTTATACTATATCCTTGTTACCCTGGTATCCGCAGTCGAGTCAATGCTTAGCTGGCTTAGACCGGTAGAAGTCGGGTGATTTTCTGTCACCTGCGAGCTATAGGTGGTTACCTGGATCTGCTTGGATGACTATGAAGTCATGGTATAACTAAGTGTTAAATGAAGTTGAGACCGGATGGAGACTTGCAGAGTTTTGGACTGTAGTGTTTCCGTCTGTGTCGATTAAGGACCGACCGTTGTTGGGCCTCGAGTCATGTTGAACGCATGCCTTACATTTAGCTGGCCGGATAAAGTACCTTCCGACCGCGAAGCTAGGAGATTCTTCGGGCTGAGTAGATTGCCCGCAGCGCACTGTGCCGGAGCAGGTGTGGTAGGACACGGGGGCGAGATGATAAGACCAAAGTGCAGTCGGTCAGCCCCTGGGTACATGTGGTTCCTGGCAAACTCGAGATACCTGGAAAGTTGGCTCAGTGATCAATATCTCACTTTAGCGGGTGAGTGAGGTTTGTGTAAGGAATAAATCACTAGCTGGTTAGGAATCGATTCGAATCGCCATCGCTCCTGGATAGTGAGCACTTGACTTGAGTGACTTTATCGTAGTAAATGTTTATGGAACACTTGGACAGTTATAACGAATATGACAGTATGAAAGTTGTTTAATGATCATTGGTTATCATTATCTGATTAATCACATGTTTACTCTAGTATAGGTGCAAATCTAGTCGACAGGTTAATAATAATTAACTTGGCAATAATGCTTTCGAAAGGTTCTTGAAATGCTAAAAATGCTTCTTTTGCAAATGAGTCAGCTATCCTACTATAAAGCCCTTCATAATCCTTGGTGTCTCTTATTTTCGGTTATGTCGGGTAAGTCTAGCTGAGTACCTTCTCGTACTCAGGGTTTTATTCCCACTTGTTGCAGATGGGCAGATGTATTACGGCTACTGTATCAACTGCCTTTATCCTGCGATGGGTGATGCTTAGGACCATGGGCATGGTCATTCCTTACGTCTCATCTGATGCTTTTGTTGGAGATGATCATTCACTGGCACTATATTTAAAACTCCGCGTGAGTGTGTGTGTGGTTTGAACAAATGACTTCCGCTACTTTCATTCGAACTGGTTTTGTAATAACTATGTTGAAACTCTGATGTATTTGAGATTGCGAACTTTTATGTAATTTGTGATGGTGACCGCTAAACTTATTACGATCTTGGCTGGAATAGAAGTTGGTTTGAAATCCTTTGTGATTTCACGGACTACCGGGTTATACGGGCTTAAGTTTGCTAAATCGTCTGCTCTGGCGGATGATTTTCTTACTTAATTTCGTATAATTGGTCGGTTCTGTTACAGCTGGTATCAGAGCATGGTTTAGCGTGTTACTGTTCACAAGTGTATTTAAAACAAAAAAGGCAATTGGAAAACGTGATTTTCAAAATATAAAGTGTGCCAGTGATCATATCCTTTATGCCCAGTTAAGGATTTTAGGTGGCTTAATTAAGTACTGACTGGGATTCTTGCATCATATTTCTCTTTCGTCGCTCATATGGCGTGCTATTGTATGAGTGCCACTTATTTGAGTGGTAATGAATGGATCATTTGCCTCTACGCCTCGGTAAGTGTGAGTTGTGAGAGCATGATCGGATACACCGCCGATCTAGGGCGAATGCTTATATGATGCTGGAGTAATTACATGTTCTACGCATGTTTTACAAAGGTATCTCATGTATGGGTCTTCCGTCTGTTGAGGCGATGCCATCAATAGGATGATGGTTCGGGTAGTTACTACCGTTGTACACGTATCTAGGGATTCGTGTAGAGCGTGTAGAGAAAACTTTACTGCTTTTATGCATTCATTGGGAATTAGGCTGAAATGAATCTTCTGCAGGTACATAACAACGCTATCGTGTAGAACGTATTAGCTACGTATTGAGAGATCGTTGTATGCTACCGAATTCGTCGTTAGAAATTATTTATTTCCTAAGTTTGTGAGAACGTACGGCACGTACATACATCATGTTACTTGTGCATTTCATTCATCTCATGCATTCCTCCCCTTATAAATTGATTATCTCATTTTGATAAAAGTTGTATCACCTAAAATATGTTTCCCCGAGGTAATAAAAGAACTTTTGCTACAGATGGCCCGCATGAAGCAGACCGCCCGTAAGTCCACCGGAGGAAGAGCACCCCGACGTCCATTGGCCCTGAGGGAGCACCGCACCACGGACACCTTCTTGAGCGAGTTTGGCATGCCAACTCTGCTTTTGGAGAGTGCTCCATGATGTGGGGTACCCAGAGGGTCAAGAGCCGGTGTACTCTTGGAATGAGAGCCAGTTAGCAGAGTATGGACTTGCAGTGGTGGAGATCACGGTTCCTGCTCTCGGTGATGCTCCAGATTGGGATGGTTGGCATTTGGAGTTTGAGGGTCGCACTCCAGCTGAGGGTGCAGAGGGAGCAGCCTTCCGTGTCATCAGGGACATTATGAGCAGATTTCCTAGTGAGCTTGCAGCAGCTCTAGCTGGTACTTTTCCTAGGGATGATCCTCGTGATGCCATTTGGGTTCAGCCTTAGGGAAGTGCATTGGTCAGAGGTCCAGCTGAAGGACAGGCTAGCGACAACCAGGCAATGAGTGCTATGTTCGCCGCCATCAGAGCGTATGAGGGTCTCGAGAGTACCTACTGGACTTTGACTGGCTTGCGTGGTGAGGATAAGCTCAAGGGAAGAAAGCAGAAGAAGAGACAGGCACGTGCTATAGCTAGCTTGCAGGAGCAGTTGGCTGATATGAACTTACAGCGAGATCAGGCGGTTGAGAGAGGTGATAGAGCTATGCAGCGAGTGCATACGTTGACTCAAGCCAACAACAATGCAGACCGCATGATTGGACAGTTGGTTTAGGAAAGGAATGAAGCCTGGAACGCAAGAAACCTTCTGCTGCAGAGGGTCGATGAGCTAGAGGAATACAACGGCAACCTGCACGAGGAGTTTCACGCGCTCTACAATGGGGTTGGCCCATATGCTCCACCGAACGCCGCTGGCATGGACATCGACGACGACAACCAGGACGAGCCTGCAGTTTCACCTGGAGGCGATGGTGACATCTCCGATCCCGACGATGGCCCCGAGGAGTAGGCTAGTTGCCTTGCGCTAGTATCTAGGTCTTCTCGTGATGACCTTTCTTTTGTTGGCATGTAATCTATCGTATGTTGCTTCGAACGTATGAGACTTGGCATGTGGTTGGAACTTGATTTCAAATGCGATATCTGAACGCATAAAAAGTCCAGTGTATGTATGCTGGCAATGTGATTGTATGGACGCGATGTTTGCCGTTTAAGTAATTCGATTAAGTGCTGTTGTTTTAATTGGGATACGATTGTTGTGCCTCTGTTTTATTGCATGAATTTATTCTCTCCAGTAAATTCAGTACGGCATAATTTTTCCTTCACTCGCAATTATTACAGCTTCACTCAATCGTTACTTGTTGCTGAAATATGCAGATGACAAACACTCACCGAACCACGTATGAGGCCGCTGAGCCTGGTGACAACGGTGCGGGGACTGGTGGTGGTGGTGGAAACCACGGCAACAACAATGAACCTCCCCATGAACCACATTTGCCACCTCCTCCCCCGTTTACCCCCGAGATGTTCCTCGCACAGCTGCTCGGGAGTCAGCGCAACGCGGAACAATCCCAGAAGAACATGGAGGATTTTCTGCGCACCATCGCCAACAACGTTCAACGTGGTAACAATCAAGGTGGTGGCATGGGAGTGAACCAATATAGCAGCTTCAAGGATTTCATGGACACCAGGCCGCCAGTATTCAAGGAAGCAACAGAGCCACTCGATGCTGAGGAATGGATCAACACAATGTAAGATAAATTCCGTGTGTTGAGGATGACTGAGGTGCTAAAAACGGAATATGCTGCACTTCAATTGCAAGGACCGACGGGAATGTGGTGGAAGCACCATCGCACCACCTTCCCTCCAAATGCTCAGATTTCTTGGAGAGAGTTTGCTGAGGCCTTCCGTGGAGTCTATATTCCACCCGGGCTGACCGAGATGAAGTTGGGAGAGTTTCTGGCATTGAACCAGGGCACCAAAACCGTGACGCAATACCTGCATGCCTTCAACAACTTGTGTCGCTATGCTCCCGACATGGTTGACACAGATGCTAAAAGAATAGCCAGCTTTAAGAGGGGTCTCAATCCAAAAATGATGAAGCAGTTGGTACCAACAACCGCGTCAGATTCAATGACTTTATCAGCGATTGTCTGAAGCAGGAGAAGAATAACAACGCCAGCACCACAGCCAAGACACGCAAGAGAGCCTTTGAAGGTGGTCCGTCGCAAGCTAGAGCACCCATGGGAGGTCATCCTCCATATCGCCCATCGGCACCTGGCGCTAGGTTCAGGCCACCTCAGCCAAGAAGTTAGAATTTCCGTAGACCTCAGAAGCCATACAAGATGGCAGTACAGCCCAACAAAGCAGCCGCAACTGCGGTACAAGGCAGTTCTAAGGGAGCTGTGGGATCTGCCAGGACAGTAAGAGGACCCTGCTATAACTGTGATCAACCCGGCCATTTCTCGAGGTTTTGTCCGTACCCGCCCAAGAAGAAGCAGCAGACTTATAATGCTAGAGTGCACAGTACAACAGTGGATGAAATTCCAGAGGGAGAGCCCGTCACTGCTGGTAAGTTTCCTATCAACGAAAACCCTGCAGTTGTTCTATTTGATTCTGGATCATCGCATTCTTTTATGAGTCAAGCATTTGCACAGAAACATGAACAACTATGCACAGAATTGGGTTATGGTTACCGTATAAGTTCAGCAGGGGCTGATGTTTTGACCAACCGGATGGTTCGAGGGGCAACCCTTGAATTAGGTAGCAGGAAGTTCCGAGTGAACTTGATAGTTATGCCTAGGTTAGTCTTGGATGTCATTATAGGGATGAATTGGATGAAGGATTGGGGAGCAGTCATAGATACTGGAAGTCGAGTACTTACCCTTAAGGATCCACTAGGTGAGGGTACTTTTCAAGTACCATTGCCTCAGAGAACAGACCTGATAAGTGTTACATGTGCTACGGCAGTCATTCCTATTCATCAGATTCCGGTAGTGTGTGAATTTCTGGATGTATTCCCGGATGAGCTACCTGGTCTTCCGCCGGATAGGGAAATTGAGTTTGGAATTGAGTTAGTCCCCGAAACAGCTCCGATTTCAAGGAGACCCTATCGGATGCCTCTAGATGAGTTAGCTGAGCTGAAGAAGCAATTAGAAGATTTGTTAAAAAAGGGTTTATTCGGCCAAGCAAGTCTGAATGGGGATGTCCCGCTTTGTTTGTGAAAAAGAAGAAAGAGGGCACGTTGAGAATGTGCGTAGATTATAGGCCACTCAACGCTGTGACCATCAAGAATAAATATCCCTTGCCACATATTGATGTTCTGTTTGACCAATTATCCAAGGCCAAGGTGTTCTCAAAAATAGATTTGAGATCCGGTTATCATCAGATCAAGATTAGGCCACAGGATATACCAAAAACTGCATTTTCCGCCAGATACGAGTTGTATGAGTATCTTGTCATGTCCTTTGGCTTGACAAATGCTCCTGCATACTTTATGTTTTTGATGAATATAGTTTTCATGCCAGAATTGGATAAGTTTATGGTGGTGTTCATCGATGACATTCTGGTGTACTCCGAGAACGAGAAAGATCATGAAGAGCATCTGAGAACTGTCTTGACCAGACTTAGAGATCATCAATTATATGCTAAGTTTAGCAAATGCGAATTCTGGTTGAAGGAAGTTCCTTTCCTTGGTCATATTCTGTCAGAGAATGGAGTTTCAGTCGATCCAAGTAAGGTGCAAGAAGTTATGAATTGGAAAGCACCGACCACAGTTCCTGAGATTAGAAGTTTCTTAGGACTAGCAGGTTATTACCGTCGCTTTATACCAGATTTCTCGAAGATCGCCAAACCGATGACAAGCCTCCTACAGAAGGATCATAAGTTTGTGTGGACAGAGGAGTGTGAAGCAGCTTTCCACACTTTGCGGAAACTGTTGACCACTGCTCATGTTCTAGCATAACCAGATATCGAGAAACCATTTGATGTGTTTTGCGACGCATCGAAGACTGGATTGGGTTGTGTTCTTATGCAAGAAAGGAGAGTCATTGCTTATGCATCACGTCAATTGAGAAAGCACGAGGTCAACTATCCAACACATGATATTGAACTTGCTGCAGTTGTGCACGCCCTCAAAATTTGGAGACATTATCTACTTGGTAATGTGTGCAATATTTTCACGGATCATAAGAGTCTTAAGTATATCTTTACCCAACCAGAGCTAAACATGAGACAGCGTAGATGGTTGGAATTGATCAAGGATTACAACTTGAATGTGCAATATCATCCTGGAAAAGCCAATGTAGTGGCAGATGCTTTGAGCAGAAAGTCACATTACTTGAATGTGCAGCCATTACTTGAAGATGGGTTCGATCTAATGCATCCTGCTGTATTACATAGTATTCAGATTAGTTGCTCTTTGGAGAGTAAGATAATAGAAGGCCAGAAAACCGACAAGGGGATATTCCACATCAAAGAGAAAATAAAAGAAAAGCTGTCTCAACGCTTTAAAGTGGATGAACAGGGCGTGTTGTGGTTTGACGACCGTCTTGTGGTTCCCAAGGATCGAGAGCTTAGGAATAAACTCATGGATGAAGCTCACCTTTCTAAGCTATCTATCCATCCCGGAAGTAGTAAGATGTATCAAGAATTAAGATCTCGCTATTGGTGGACCAAAATGAAGAAAGAAATTACAGCATATGTTGCCAGATGTGACACATGTTGTCGAGTGAAAGCCATTCACATGAAACCTGCCGGTATGTTGCAACCCTTATCAGTCCCTAGTTGGAAGTGGGACGATATCAGTATGGATTTTATCACGGGTTTGCCCACTACCCCAAAAGGACATGATTCGATTTGGGTAATTGTGGATCGTCTTACCAAGACCGCTCATTTCCTACCTGTCAAGACAACTTATCGACCACCTCAATAAGCCGAGAAGTATATCGCAGAAATTGTGATGTTGCATGGTATACCAAAAACCATAGTATCTGATAGAGGCTCACAGTTCATGGCTCACTTTTGGGAACATTTACACAAAGGCTTAGGAACTAGTTTGATTCGCAGTACCGCTTATCATCCTCAGACAGATGGTCAGACTGAACGAGTAAATGCTGTTTTGGAGGATATGTTAAGAGCCTGTGTATTGTCTTCTAAGGGATCAAGGGAGTCATGGTTACCGTTAGCCGAGTTTTCTTATAATAATAGTTATCAAGAAAGCATCAAGATGGCCCCATTCGAAGCTTTATATGGCAGAAAATGTAGAACACCATTGAATTGGGTCAAGCCTGGTGATAGAAGGTATTATGGCATTGACCTTGTAGAAGAAGCCGAGAAGAAAGTTCATATTATTCAGCAGAATATGAAAGCGGCCCAATCACGTCAGAAAAGCTATGCAGACAAAAGAAGGAGACCCCTTGCATTTGAAGTTGGTGACTATGTTTATCTGAAAGTCACGCCAATGAAGAAGAAAAGGTTTAGAATCCGAAGAAAGCTTGCCGCGAGATTCATAAGACCATACAAGATCTTGGAACAAAGAGGTCCGGTAGCCTACAAGTTAGAGTTACCTGAGACAATGAGTACCGTTTTCCCAGTTTTCCATGTATCACATCTCAAGAAATGTTTGCGTGTTCTGGAGGAAAGAATAGAACCTCAAGGTATTCAACTCAAATCAGATTTGGTGTATCGTGAGCAACCAGTCCAAGTGTTAGACACTAAGGAACGTGCTACTCGGAATAGTGTGGTGAAAACATACAAGATACAGTGGGATCATCATGATGAGGGAGATGCAACTTGGGAAACAGGAGAGTATCTACAAAAAGCTTATGAAGAATTTTATAACAAATGGTTCGTAACCCAAATCTCGGGATGAGATTTTTATAAGGGGGGAGGGCTGTAACACCCCGGTGTTATGCCTGCATTTAGGCACTGCAAATCACGCATATCATGCATCATCAAGCATCCAAATCATACCTGCTAAATCATGTGAATAACAATTGAAACATTGCTTTGAAACATCTGAAACATGCGTGAAACCTGAATGTTGCATACACCTGTTTAAGAATTGTTTTGCCCTGAATTTTTCTTGCTAGGTTAGTAAAACATGTTTGGCTACTATTGTAAATCCTCTAGCAATGTTTAGTTCAATTTTTGGAGCAATGTTTGTATTCAAATTAATTCAAAATTTGGCTTCAAAAATAAATTCCAAAAATTAGGGTTTTGAGCTAAACATGGACTTTGATGTTACAATTCAAAATCTAGAAAGAATTTGGCTTTGGTCATAAAAGCAAAGTTGTAGAGAATTAAATTCTAAACAACTTTCATTTTTGGTACATTTTCAAAAGAGGTCATTTTCTTCCTCAAAATAATATTTGAAAGATGGCATTTAAAAATTCCTTGAAAATTTTATTTGGAAAAGGATTTTTTCCTCCTTCGCGGGCCGCCGCCTCGCTTCTGGCCCGCCTGCCGAAGCCGGCCCAGCGAGCCTTCCGCAGCGCCGTGCGCCTCGCCTTGGCCCGGCCCAGCCCCATGCCGTGCCAGCCTGGCCTGCCTCCGCGCGCTGGCCCCTTCTCCCGCGCGCCGCGCCGTTCGCCGCGCCACGCCCCGACCGCGTCAGGCGACGCCCGCCGCGTGGCCGCCTTGTGCTGGCGACGCACGCCGCGTGGCAGCCACGGCCTGCGGCTGCTCCCACGCGCCCGCCTACATCTGCTGCCCTTGCTGCGCACCTCATTTCGCACTCCCGCTCTCTTAGGCGCAGCAACAGCAGCAGCGCGCGCCCGTGCTGCCGAGCTCACCGACGCGCTCCGCCGGCGTCGAGCTCCCGCACCACTACGCCATTCCCCGATTCCTCCCGCCCGCAACTCCGCCTCGCCCTCCTTCAAGTCGCGCTCGCGCTTGCGCCGCCTTCCGAGCACAGGTTGAGCCTCCCCGAGCCTCGCCACCGACGGCCATGGCGCCGCCGTGCTCGGCCACCGTGGAACTTCCCCTTCCTCCCCTTGTCCACCCTGCTTAGCTGCCTGCTCGCATTCGCCAATGCCTCGCGAACCTCCTGCGCTCGCTCGCTTGTCCTGGCCCGGCCGACAATGGCCGTCGGCCGCTGGCCAAGCCGCGCCGCCGCGAAGTCTCGGCGTCGGCGTGTCCCCTTCGCTTCGGCCGAGCTGGGCCAAAGCGGTCGTGGGCCGAAGCCCCTGCCAGGCCGCCGCGCTCCCCTTTCGCTCGGACCACGCGGGCCAAAAGTGGCCATGGGCCAGCTGTTCCCCACAGGCCGGCCCAGTAGCGTTTAAATGATTTGTTTTCCATTTATTCTTTATTATTTGAAATTTGAAATGGTTTGAAAAATGTTTGGGTACTCAAAGTTGTTCCAAATCTGTTAAAATAAATTTGTCTAGGTTCCTTATCATCAGATCTACTTGGGAGAAATTGTGCATGCATTTTTGAGATACTTTGCTGTAGAATTTTATTTAATCATGGATATTGCTGATAACTTGAAAAATATGTAGAAAAATCTATAGTCTGCAGAAAAATATGATTTCAAGTTTGTTAATTTTCTTATGTCAGGTACTTCCTAGGAAAAATATGTTTCATGCATGTGCTGTGGAAAACTTTGGAGGTGTAGTTCAAGTACCTTTAATGGCTGATTTTGTTATTTTTGCTAGAGAGCAAACTTTATATAAAACATGCATGTGATAATTTTTGTACAGTCATTGTATGCTATGAAGAACCTAGAAAAAATATTAATTCTGTTGTTTGACACTTTTCACAGTTCAAAGTATTTTTATGTACAAAATCATGCCATAGTTTGTGATTTTTGTGTAGGCTAATCCACTCATTCAAATATCATGAAAATCTGATGGTAGTCTACTTAGAGTAGTACCATGCTACTGTAATTTTCTCAGATTTTTATAAGCACCAGAAATAGAGATTGCTGTTGTAGCCCTAATTAAAAAGGAAATAAAATAATCCTCTTTAATACAAGGTTAGTTAATAATAATAGCTTTGGTGTATCTTTGAGGCATTTCATAAGATATGTTGACTTAACATATTAGTAGTAGAAGAGAATGCAGTAGATGACATATGCTTGTAGTATATTTTCTTGGATGATGTTGACTACCTTGCATTTAAACATATCCATTGCATTCATCTCCTTCGATGCACCGTTTGCATGAGCACTTACGCGCATTGCATCATACAGGATCGCAAACCGAGAACCCAGTCGTCATACCCGAGGAGCCCGAGGAGCAGTTCGAGGTGCAGCCGCAGGAAGTGCCAGAAGCCGACGAGGAGGACGTTGAGGAACTTCCGGAGTGCCCCGATCACCGTCCGAGCTCCTTCGAGAGAGGCAAGCCCCAGAGCATTTTTCTCCCGGTTTGCAATTATTTAATTAAATGCTTTACTTTAATTGATGCATTACGTTCAGGAGTTGTTTGCAACCGTTGCTGCATTATACCTTGTTTACCTTTGTTATACTATATCCTTGTTACCCTGGTATCCGCAGTCGAGTCAATGCTTAGCTGGCTTAGACCGGTAGAAGTCGGGTGATTTCCTGTCACCTACGAGCTATAGGTGGTTACCTGGATCTGCTTGGATGACTATGAAGTCATGGTATAACTAAGTGTTAAATGAAGTTGAGATCGGACGGAGACTTGCAGAGTTTTGGACTGTAGTGTTTCCATCTGTGTCGATTAAGGACCGACCGTTGTTGGGCCTCGAGTCATGTTGAACGCATGCCTTACATTTAGCTGGCCGGATAAAGTACCTTCCGACTGCAAAGCTGGGAGATTCTTCAGGCCGAGTAGATTGCCCGCAGCGTACTGTGCCGGAGCAGGTGTGGTAGGACACGGGGGCGAGATGATAAGACCAAAGTGTAGTCGGTCGGCCCCTGGGTACATGTGGTTCCTGGCAAACTCGAGATACCTGGAAAGTTGGCTCGGTGATCAATATCTCACTTTAGCGGGTGAGTGAGGTTTGTGTAAGGAATAAATCACCAGCTGGTTAGGAATCGATTCGAATCGCCATCGCTCCTGGATAGTGAGCACTTGACTTGAGTGACTTCATCGTAGTAAATGTTTATGGAACACTTGGATAGTTATAACGAATATGACAGTATGAAAGTTGTTTAATGATCATTGGTTATCATTATCTGATTAATCACATGTTTACTCTAGTATAGGTGCAAATCTAGTCGACAGGTTAATAATAATTAACTTGGCAATAATGCTTTCGAAAGGTTCTTGAAATGCTAAAAATGCTTCTTTTGCAAATGAGTCAGCTATCCTACTATAAAGCCCTTCATAATCCTTGGTGTCTCTTATTTTCAGTTATGTCGGGTAAGTCTAGCTGAGTACATTCTCGTACTCAGGGTTTTATTCCCACTTGTTGCAGATGGGCAGATGTATTACGGCTACTATATCAACTGCCTTTATCCTGCGATGGGTGATGCTTAGGACCATGGGCATGGTCATTCCTTACGTCTCATCTGATGCTTTTGTTGGAGATGATCATTCGCTGGCACTATATTTAAAACTCCGCGTGAGTGTGTGTGTGGTTTGAACAAATGACTTCCGCTACTTTCATTCGAACTGGTTTTGTAATAACTATGTTGAAACTCTGATGTATTTGAGATTGCGAACTTTTATGTAATTTGTGATGGTGACCGCTAAACTTATTACGATCTTGGCTAGAATGGAAGTTGGTTTGAAATCCTTCGTGATTTCACGGACTACCGGGTTATACGGGCTTAAGTTTGCTAAATCGTCTGCTCTGGCGGATGATTTTCTTACTTAATTTCGTATAATTGGTCGGTTCTGTTACAGTATGGTTTTTGTGAACTACCTAGCTCTTCTTTTAAATTTTTGAGCTTCTTTTGTTGACTAGTGCAAACTTTAGCATATTTAAGATTTTGTTGCACAATTGTATTATAAGAAGGCAAATCATCATCACTATCGCTCTCACTAGAGGATGAGCTTTCATTACCTCGTGCCATAAGGCACACACAAGAAGAGCTTGATGATGAGTGCTTGCGCCCTCGCCTCTTGTGATGGGGTTCTTCTTCACTTGAAGAATCATCCCATGATCTTATTGATGTGAGGGCTTGGTTCTTGCATGCCTTCTTCTTTGTCTTAGGTGTGGGCTTGTTTGGACAAACTTACACAAAGTGCCCCAACTCGCCGCATCCATAGCATCCTTTCTTTCTTTGCTCTTTTCTTTGATTTGTGAAAATGAAATCTTGAATTTGGATGGGCACACCCTTGACATTGAGCCCTTGGATCATCTTCTCCACCTTGTTGATTACTTTGATTGATTCTTCATCAAGATCGGAGGTGGAGGAGGAAGATTGATCATCACTTGAATCTTGTTCATCATCATCATTATCCTCATCTTCTTCTTCTTCACTTGAGAAGCTTGAGCTTGAGCTTGAGCTTGACTCAACTTTCTTGCCCTTCATCTTTTTCTTCTCGCTACAAGCGAGAGCTTTGCCTTTTCTTGATGAAGAAGCTTCTTCTTGCCCCATCTTACGTGACATTTCAAATGCCACTAACTTGCCAATGGCTATGCCCGGGGTCATATTGCTCAAGTCCTCCATGTTGTGAAGGATGGTGATGATGCTTGCATATTTCTTTTGAGGTAGCACAGAGATGATCTTCCTCACGATGTCCGCATCATCTAGCTTTAATAATCCTATGGAATGGAGCTCATTGATAATTAGATTCAAACGAGAATACATATCATGAACAAGCTCATCATCATTCATAGTAAAGGAATCATAGTTTTGCTTAGCTAGACAATGTTTTTGCTCACGGACATTGCTTGTGCCGTCATGGAGCTCTTGGAGTTTTAACCAAATTTCATGTGCCATATTTAAGGGGAACACTTGGTTAAACACATCCATGCTAAATGATTCAAACAAGCAATTCTTAGCTCTAGCATTAAAATGCATTTCTTTTTCGTCATTCTTTGTGGGTTTTTCAGGATTCTTGATGGGTTTCATCCCGTCACGAGTGACTCTCCATACATCCAAATCAACAGCCTCAAGGTGGCAAGCCATTCTAGCTTTATAGTATGGGAAGTTAGTGCCGTCAAATTGTAGAGGCCTAGCGGTATCCATCCCAACCACTCTACAAACGCGTCGGCTCAACAGCGGTTAAGCCAAGGGTCCAAATATGAGCCAACCGGCTCTGATACCAATTGAAGGGATCGTGACGCCTAAGAGGGGGGGGGTGAATTAGGCAACTTAAAAATCTAACTCTAAACTATGGCCTCTTTTGCTAACCCTAGCAAAACCGATGCAATAGATAAACTATCTAGATGTGCATGGTATGGTTTTGCTAGTGTGTTGCTATCTCTACCGTAAATGTAGTAAAGTAATCAATCTAAATGCGGAAGCTAAAGAGCAAGGTAGAGATATGCAAACTCCCGTCGATGACTCTGGTATTTTTACCGAGGTATCGAGAAGCGCGCAAGCTTCCCCCTAGTCCTCGTTGGAGCCCCTCGCAAGGAATCCCTCATAAGGGCCAAGCTCCCAGTCGGGTAACTCCGTGGATAGCCTCAGGCCTTCCCCACGCGCAAGTGGGTCTCCAACGTGCCTCTCGGCAAGCCTCTCCCGGATGCTCCCCACCGTCGTCACTATCAAGCTTCCGGCCGAAACGCCGTGGGCCTTGTTCCCTCCGGTACACGGTGGCAGCCACACCACAAACGCGGTTGGTGTGATCTCGCAAGACTTTAAGCCCCTCTGATGTACAACACTTGTGCTCGCAAGCATGGGGTGGCAAGAGGTATGTAAACCTCACTTAAACACTAGGCAAACACCTAGAGCAAGCGCATAAGCGGTGGTCTAATCAACCTAAGCCATTCACAAAGCACTTATGCTAATCACCTAATAAAACACTAAGCACTATGCATGTGGAAATCACTAAAGTGGTGTATCAACACCCTTGGTATGTTTCCTTAGTTCCACTTCCCTCAAATGGCCGGTTGGGGGTTGTGTTTATAAGCCCCTCTGAGAAAGTAGTCGTTGGGGTCGAACTCCCACGAAACTGCTACTGACCGGACGCGTCCGGTCATCCCGACCGTTGAGCCGGCAGTTTACTGATCGGACGCTGACCAGCGTCCGGTCACAGATTTGCCGTTTTGGAACCTTACTGTAATCGATCGGACGCTGCTATCCTACGTCCGGTCGGTTGCCGCCAGCGTCCGGTCCAGCGTCCGGTCACCTGTTTGCTGAGCCACTTGCCCAGCGTCCGGTCGCTTGTCCAGCGTCCGGTCCTGCATCCGGTCACCTCAGTGAGCTCATTTCTTCGTGATCTTGCATACGGCTTGGTTCCTATCTTCATGCTTGGACTTGGCTTGATCTTTTGGGTCTTCTCTTGTGCTTCAAAGGTCTTACTTGAGGTGTTGATCATCATATCATCACGTCGCCTTCGTCCAAGTTACGTCTTGCACCCTATTGAACTACAAAACAAACACTTGCAAATTCATTAGTCCAATTTGGTTGTGTTGGACATCAAACACCAAAATCCAAAGTAAATGAGCCAAGGGTCCATTTTCCTTATAGTTGCATATGTTGTAATGGTTGTACACTTATGTTGCAAACATCTGTTCCCAATGTTTCATCTATTTTTTCAGACGCATGTTGCAAGCGTGTTTATCTGGATATTGCATATGTTTCACACATATGTTGCAAGTGCTTTATCTAGATGTTGCGTTCGTGTTGCAATGGTTTTCAAGTGTTTCATGTGTTTTTTTGTAAGTGTTTCTGTCGAGTACCATAAAAAGGGGTTCCCTAAGCAAGAACCAAAAAAATCGCTTAGACCTTGTAAATATCGAAGCCAAGAGACAACCACCGGCAAACCCCCACCTTATCCGAGGCCCGGCTGGACCACCCGGCCCACCTCGAACAATATCCGGGCTCACCCAAAGCGGGCTCGGCCAAGAATGAAACCACGAGGCCTCGGACGAGGTACCGGTTTTCCGACTCGCCCGAGACCCCGCGCCACAAGGCCTCGGACGAGGTACCGATCCTCCGACTCGCCCGAGGCCCTGCGCCACGAGGCCTCGGACGAGCACCTAGTTACCGACTCGCTCGAGGCCGGCTCGACATCAACCCCGTCATCGCCGCCTCGACCGACTTCTCTGACGGGACGTCACATCCAACTAATGCGTCCAACCACTCCCGCGACGTCAGCCGAATGACGGCACGATACAGTAGAGTGGCCGACGAGACGGGAGTCACATCGACGCCATGCTGTCCGGGACAGGACAGGGCAGGGGTTACAGGCCGCTGTGCTCGGTACTGTACCCACGGCTGACACCCGTGCTGCACTATGCTGCCTAACCCCTGCTCCAAGGATAGCACAGCGTGGAAAGTCAAGTCCGGGTCCCTGTAGCCTCGGAATCGACATACAAGACCAACTGCACCCTCCGAGCCTCGACTATCCGCTTTCGGGCTCCTGTAGCGTCGGGACTCGCGCCCGCCGAGCCCCCCACAATGGTTCAGCCTCTGCACCGACTGGGCCTCGGCTCTCTATGTTGTCAGCACTCTGGGACCGGCACGTCGTCCGCAGTACGCGCCATGCCCTACGTCAAGCTGCAGGAGCTCCCACGTCGTGCACAGGGCCAAGCTCCTGTAGCCTCGGAATCAGTGCACACGCGCCGTCGCATCTACCCAGCCTCGGCTCTCCGCGCCGGTCAAACATACAGTGACCAGCACGCCTCCAACAGAAGAAGGCGTGCATGCCACCACAGGAGCTCCCACGTCGCATAGGATCAGGCGTGACCGGCGCGTCGCTCAAGTGCACCGAGGACAAGACCGCTCCACCGACCATGCCGCCACAGTGACGAGCTGCAGGGCTCGGACATACCGCCTCTGCTCACAAAACGCCACGTAGCAAATACATGTACCGCCCCTATGCCTCCCTTCGACTATAAAAGGGAGTGACAGGGCCGCTTCTAAGGGGGGATCAGACTCACACGTGCAAGCAATGCACAACGCTCTGTAACACACACGCTCCCTCACTGCAAGAGATCAACATCTCAAGCAACCCACGCCACTCTACGCAGAGACCAGGGACTAGCTCTCTCTCGCTCAGCTTGTAAGCCCCTACTACAAGCACCTCGGTGCAAGGAATACAAGATCGCTCTCTCAGACTGGACGTAGGGCACCTATCGCCTGAACCAGTATAAACCTTGTGTGTCTTTGCATCACCATCCTATATTAGGGGCACGCAGTACACTTTCACTAGTCGATTGAGGACCCGCCAGACCAAAACACCGACAATTTCAGACGCATGTTTCAAATATTTCATCTGTCTTCATACGTATGTTGTGAAAGTTTTAAAAGTAGATCGGGTGTCCCACATGTTGCAATGGCGTCGGTGGCTGGCGGACAGCGGCCTGCCGCAGAGCTTCGGCTCCTACCTCGTGCCTTCCTCACACAACGCGCCTCGCTCACTCCTCTCCATCCCCTCCCTTCCCTTCCCTCCATCGCGACAGTTCAAGCTCGGCGGGAAACCATACCCGACAAGCACGCAAACGCCCCGGGAGGTGGTGGCCCCAGGTGGGCTGACGGCGGCACGATGCTCGCGTGGTGGCCCCAGAGCAAGCTGAGATCCGCCCTGTCCGCTCGCTACGCACGGGAAACAAGTAGTTGCGGGCGTCCGGACGCACGTCCAGGCGCTAGTAACGCCTGAGATCTTTTCATAGTTTTGCATTTGACCTAGTATGTGTTAAAAGTGAAAAAAGGTATATCCAGTTGGTTTTCTGTATAGATCATCCTCAATTCAGCTGCCTTATCTACCAGCTTCGATGAAAGTAGAAGAAAGCCGATGTCATTTTAGGTTTAAGTGTGGAAGCAAGTAACAGCTTGGCCGAGAAGACACGGGACGACGTCACGTCTCTCTCTCGAAAGAGCTGGCATCATCCTTGGTTGCTTTGTTAGTCGCGCTCCGGCTTTGTCGGAGAAGGTGGGTTCTGGACATACTTCCATGTAGAAGAACTCTGATCCGGTCGTAGCAATTAAGGTCAGCTGATTTGAAGTTTCATTGCTAGCTGAGTCTAACTCTTCCCTTTTGTCACTTTGTATCACCTTAGATTTGGCATTTTTTCAACCTTACATAGAAGTTTTTGCCTAACACATCGCGAAGCCATCTTATTGATGTTGGGTGATTTTTAGCTATCCAATACAACTAGTTAGATCCTTTTTTCTAATTGCACGTTGAGTTGCCGGCCATCAAAAAGCCAGTGAATTAGATCGGTTGACTGATTTTTTTTTCTTTAAAAATAGAGCAGAGGGCAAAGACCGATCCGATCTTATAAATTACAATAAAACCAGCGAACTAGAAAGCAGATCAGTAGCCACTGATTTCTTTACTGCCTTGTCTACATCTCTCAAGCTATCAAGCTAACTAATAATATACTACCCGTCGATCGTTCAGGAGCAGCCAGTTTTCCCGGTGATTACTGATTACACACACCGTACAGCTCGATCGATCGATCAATCCATCCTCGAGGTCGTGACGCCGCCGGCGGCGAAGCCCCGGATCCCGGAGGACCTGAGCACGCCGTCGACGAAGGCGAGGCGCTCGGACAGCGCCCTGACACGCTCCTGGTACTCGATGGCCTGCTCCACGGCCTCGGCCTCCAGCTCGCCGAGCTGCACGCACAGGCGCTCCTCGGCCTCCTCGGTCACGGCCAGCCGCGCCAGCGCCGCCTCCAGCTCCCGCCGCAGCCGCTCCTCCCTCGCCGCCGCCTCCGCAACGGCCTTCTCGAGCTCGGCGTTCCTCCGCTTCATCTCCTCCGACTCCCCGCTGGCTCCCGCGGCCACTTTTCTTGTCATCATGGCTACGCCTACGCGATGCTGCTGCTAATACAATGTATGTACTCCAACGTTTATTATTGGATCAAGCTTGTAGAATTCAAAGTTTTCAGCTGGCTTGGGTTGGCTTAAACTTTGGGCCTCTCCTTATATATAGGCCGGAACGGCAAAGCAGTGACCAGTGAATGACGAGATGAATTATCGTTGTACTTTTATGCGTGTGTGAAGTCAAATTTGGAATAGAAGTAAGGAACGAGACTTCTAGTCCGGTTGAAAAGTAATGGGTTGAATTTCCTTTTCGGGTGTAATTTGTAGTAGATGGTGAAATGTGTTCACGTTATTCACGAGCGTACTTTGTTAATTCTTCTGTTGGCGTACAAAAGGAAAACATGATTTACCGTACAAAATATTTTTGAGCCACGGTTCTTTTTCTCGCGTTATAACTTGTTATTATAATTTATAATTTACTGTTATAGTATATTATTCTCGAAAGAATATGTACTCCACTATCATCTGGACAAACAGTTGAGAGGGATCTACGCGATAGTGATCTGACTTCTGACACGAGCTGACGTGCAAATGCAAGCGAGAGCAAGAAAGTAAGGACGCGTTTAGTTCCGATTTTTTTTTTTTTTTTTGGCTTTTGGCTACTGTAGCACTTTCGTTTGTATTTGGCAAAAATTGTCCAATTATGAAATATTTAGGCTTAAAAGATTCGTCTCGCCAATTACAGGCAAACTGTGCAATTAGTTATTCTTTTTACCTACATTTAATGCTCCATGCATGTGCCGCAAGATTTGATGTGACGGAGAATCTTGAAAATTTTTGGTTTTTGGGTGAGATCTAAACAGGGCCTAAAGCAGACAGGGACCCAGGAGTACTATTTTTAGCAGCGTGACAGGAAGGAGCAACCCGCACATTTCATCTTCCTCGTAGCTCAGGCCGTGTTTTGATACCGAGAAATACACAGTAATAGGATATGGATGTATTGTTGGCAAAATAGAGAAAAAAGGAAAACATAAATAAAGAAAATATATGAATAATTGTTTGGAACACAAGAATTAGAACAGGAGAATCCAAGTGGATTCACATTAAACAAAGACACATAAAATGCTGACTTGTGTGGACTCAGTAATTAACATGTGGTTTTTTCCTATGTCATCCTTCATCTAAAATGGGCCCAAACATCACTAAAAATGATTTTAGAAAATAGGCTCTCTAATTAGGTGGACACACCTAATGACCGTCTTCGTAAATGGCTAGAGGGCCTCCGAGAAATTGTCCATCTCTAAAATCATTTACGGAGACAGGCGTGCTAATGCGATCGTCTCTGAAAATCATTGATTAACGGAGGCGATCGTCTTAGACGTCCGTCTCCGTAAATTGATTTTTAGAGGTGGATATCTTAAGACAGTCCTATGTTAATTGATGATTTTTAGATGCGGTCATTCTAAGTGGTTGTCTCTAAAAATCGATTTACGCTGGTAGATGTCTTAAGATGCCTCATCTCTATAAATAGTTGCATAAAAAAATAATTCACAACTTTTTCATATGAACTTAGAGGAAGATAAGCTTTATATCAAAGTTGTAGTTCTCAACATAATCTACAACTTTGTAGGTGAAAAGTTTTTCATTTAAAATTGTTAAGAGTCCTACAATATTATTTTAAGTTCATGGGTTTTGAAATTTAAAATTTTCAAACAACCACAGATGTTCTGGCTGATTTTGGCTGATTCAATAGTGTTTTGTGAGAGAGAATAAGCTGAAACAAGCTAAGACAAGCTGAGCCGAACACGCTGATAGTCTATACCAAAGTTGTAGTTCTAAATATAATCTACAACTTAAAGTTGAATTTTTTTTATTTAAAGTCGTTTAGAGTCTCAAATATATGTCGTAAGTTCATAAATTTTGAAATTTAAAATTTAGAGTTGCTAAACTACCTTTAATGTTGTTGATAATTTTTTATTTGAAATTTTTAAGTGTCTCAAATATTTATTTTAAATTTATATATTTTGATATTCAAATTTTTGAATTTTTCCAGCAATCTCCGATGGAGACATATCCTATACTAAAGTTGTTGTACTTGACAAGATTTAAAACTTTGTAGTTCAAACTTTTTTTTATTTGAGATCATTTAGTAGTAAAATATTTAATATAGGATTACGAAATATTGATATAAACAGATGGCATTCCATACAAACTCGCAATTGAGTTTGTGGTGTAGCGGTAGTCAGGTGTATGGCTGAGCATTAGGTTGTGATATAAAAAAATGAGTATTTGTTTGTGGGTTTGATTCCTACGTAAGACTCAATATTTTTATTAGTTTTTTGGGGTTTTCTAGAAATCATTTATAAATGACATAAAATAAATTCCCTGCCTCAGTTGATAGAAAACGCCCGTCTCTAATGTTTACCCAACTAATGATGTTATTTTTTTAGGATTAGGCAGTACAACATAGATGGTCACAACAAGCACGCATACTCACTCATACAAACACACATACGTAAATCATATCCCTATGAGCACTTTTAAAGCACTGAACCAACAAATCTCGAGATTCACGAAATCACCACAAGCACCTCGCTGTCCACGAGGACGTCGCTTACCACTGAAAGCACACCGTTAAATCCTAGAATAAATCTAGAAAAATACGAGCATACGTGTCAAGTCGAGGACTTAAACCAAGTGGACCGTTCCACCACAAGGAACCCAACCAACTGAACAAGTGGTATTTTATAGAATTTTAAGGCATAATAAGATAAACTAAAGACTTCAAGATTGTATAATTACACAAAATAATCATGGTCATAACCTTATATTATTTTAAGACAACTAAACGGTAGTATCTTTTATGAGCTAGGCTAATAATAAGAAACAGACAACCAAAACAGTGAGCCATTGCATGCATTCGGACTATATGATGCGAACCAGGTTAGATTATTAGAACACGTATAAACAACCAATCATTTAGGCTCCTATGTGCTCCAACTCAGGGATTGGGATTTTGGTTTGTTATATCTTTCTCCAGTATTCATCCACAAAAACCATCAAATCTCAGAAGAATATATGAACAAAATTTCCGTATTTCCAAATGAACAGCTGTATTTAAAGCCAAAATTTCTTCCGTCCTAGAACGAGGTCTGAAATTTGCTAAAGCCACGAACTGCGGTAACCTCATATCTAAGGCTTTCTGACTTAATACAGGTGCGCCCTACCCGCTGTGATGCTAGTATGCTGCTACCCACGGGCAGGGGCGGATCCAGGGCCCGGACTGCCCGGGCTGCTTCCCGGAGCGAGTCTATGTAGCCTATTTAACATATGTTGTGTTTAACCTAAAAAAACTATGATCTTAATTAAACAAAAGGAGGCCTAGGAAACAAGATCAGACTGTTTTGAACGTGAATCAGCCGCTCAGCCCGGGGCGCAGCCCCGTTCTGAATCCGCCCCTGCCCACGGGCCACGGCTGGTTACTTGGCACCCTTGCCCGTTCACTTGCTCTCGCCCCTACCATCTCCGCGAACGAAATATCATCAGCTCGCTGCCTCGCCGTCGCCGGACATGGTCTCACGCGCAGTGCCTTAGTGCTTTCACGCATGGCGAGTTCTGGGCCTGTTCGGTTGGTATTAAAGCCTGTTTGGTCTCGAGCGCAGTGCCTAGTGCTTTCACGCATGGCGAGTTCTGGGTCTGTTCAGTTGGTATTAAAGTCGGTTAAAACTGTTTTGTCGTGAGAGAAAAATAATGTAGATCCTAACTGATAAGTCTGGGCCTTGTTTAGATTGCAAATTTTTGCAATCTGGACACTGTAGCACGTTTCGTTTGTATTTGACAAACTTTGTCTGATCATGGACTAACTAGGCTCAAAAGATTCGTCTCGTGATTTACAACCAAACTGTACAATTAGTTTTTTTTTACTTACATTTAATGCTCCATGCATGCGTCCAAAAATTGATGTGATGGAGAGAGCGTGAAAAAACTTTGGAATTTGGAGGTAATCTAAGCGCGTGTTTAGTTCGCGAAAAGTGCGAAATTTGGCTACTGTAGCACTTTCGTTTTTATTTGGCAATTAGTGTTCAATCATGGACTAATTAAACTCAAAACGTTCGTCTCGCAATTTCCAACCAAACTATGCAATTAGTTTTTATTTTCGTCTACATTTAATGCTCCATGCACGTACCGCAAGATTCGATGTGACGGATACAGTAGCACTTTTTGGGAAAACTTTTCGCGAACTAAACAAGGGCTAAACAAGGCCCTGGCGTATAAGTTCAAACGAAGGCGTGAAGGATGCCCGAGGCGTGCCTACGCTCAGCAAGGCGACAAGAGGTGCGGGCACAGTGACGTCGTCACCCGGGCCGCCGCGTCCCGTTTGCGCACTCCTCCCGTCCGGCTCCTCCGACGTTCGCAGGGTCGGCTCCGCGCCTCTCGCGGCCCTTCGGGCCCGGCGCGCGAGATGGCGACGCGACGTCATGTCTCCCGCGCACTCGCTCAGCTACGACATGCGGGCCTCGCCTATCGTATGGCTCCACCTCCACCGTCCATTCCGTCCGTCCAGCTTTGTTTTGCTTCGCCCGTGCCGCAACAGCGGCTTTGCGAGGTGGGGCCCCGTCTCTGCTCATTGCGACTCGACGTCGGACATGGCCGGCGCCGGCCCGGGCCGGCTATCGCGGTTCCGGCCGAAAATGATGATGCCTGCAACTTTTTGTCGCCGATCCCGGCTAAAAAAAAAACACTGCGGATTTCCTCACGTACCGATTCAGGGCAGATGCTCTGCCATCATCGAGACGGTCAGACGGACTCATCGAACTGCCATTCATGACGTAGCCTGTTTGATAGTAGGAGTTAACCGTTTGTCTTGAGAAGCATCATAGGGCGTGCTTGGCTTCAAGGCTGGGTCCTGTACCGCTTTGCCTAGCTATGCTATAGAGTACTGGAGGGGCTTGCGCCCATATAATTTAAAAAAGGGAACAAAATGGTACACGTTTGGAAGTTCGGCGAACTATTGGTTTCTGAGCTGATAAGCACACCTGATGCTGATTTGTTGTGAGAAAAAAATACTGTTAACTGACTGATAAGCCCTAACTAAAACCAACAAGCGAACATACTAAAAGTTCAAAAGTTGTAGCCCTTGCTAGCCCAAGCAAGCTAAATTGGCTCGCCCGACCTGGCTAACACCGGCGAGGCTGAGCGAACTCGTCTGGGAACAAGCACCCACAGTTCTGCCAAACAAGAACCATTTCTTCTTGAAAGAAACGGGAGATTCTCTAACAAACAATTTAGTGTCGGAATCAACAAAATGTATAGAGTTAGATTCTACTAGATTTTATAAACCAGAAAAACATATTTCTCAGGACAATCATAATCACCTCCTCCCATGATATTTTTTCAAGAGACCGAACATGCTAAATGATGCCTAAGGGCTTGTTCGGATAATCCCCAATCCAAGGGATTTGAAGGGGATTAAGAGGGATTTTACTCCCTACAAATCAAAATCCTCGTCAATTCCATTTAATCTCCTTCGATCCTCTTGGATCGGGGATGAACTAAACTGCTATGGAGCATTTTCATTTTGTATGGGGATTAGTCATGACCCTTTACAGATAACGTGTTTCGTGATCCCCTTCTCCACTTGCATTTCTATTGTACAGCCTGTTCGTTTCGCTGTGGCTTGTCGTAAACGATTGTAAATTTCCAGCCGGAACAATATTTTTCTCTCACATAAATCAGTCAGCAGTACTTCTTCATGAACCAACAACGATACGAACCAGCCAACCGAACAGGCTGCCAGACTACCGGATTGCAGGCAAGCAGGGGCCAGAGCCCAGTTTCGCCTCCACTGAGCTCCTCCTGTCCACTTGTGTTTTTTATCACAAAAGTATTATTGCCTAAGAAAAAGACAACCAGGTTAGTGTATTTTTGCCACACTATAAGAAATGTAATTTTTTCCAAATTTTTTATGAGTAACCAGGATTTTTGTCGAGTTTTTATCAAGTGGCCAACCTTTCTATTATGTTTTTTTATATATTTTCCAACAATTTTATTAAATCTGTAAGAATTTCAGTTTGTGAAACAAATCCCTAACAACATGATTCCCAACAAACCAGCTACCAACAAATATGTAATTATCCACATGTACTAGAAATAATTGGCCAGTTGTAAAAGAAAATATTGGGAGGTCATTAGTCTCACGTAGAGCCTAACGTAAGCTAGCAAACAGTTGCTACCGTGATGACGTCATCATACATATTGTGTTTTATTTTCTTAATGTGATCACAACTCTCTCATCAAATATCTATTTTTTGATCCATTTTCACCATTGCGCTTATGATGTGATCCACAAATCAAGACTCATGCTGCGTGTATTTTAGAGTTGTTTCTAAAACAGAGCATGTAGACTATGCTAGAAAAAAAACATAAAATTAATTTACGCAGTAAGCTGAGGTATACTATAAGCCCAACAAAAGGCACACAAATCCATCGCCCCGCCACGGGCTTCTCCGCCTTCCAGTTCCAGGTAAGTAGGACCACGAATTCACAATCAATGCGAATGAATCGTGGTAGAATGGGCCAAACTGAGCCGTGACCCGAATTCGGATGGGCCAAAGTGGTTTGGGCCGGCACAGTGGCACTAGTCATCTGAGCCGACACAGCGAGAAACTCAGGCGGCCGTCCTGTCAAACTGATTGTGAATTGAAGCGCCGGGCGCCGGCAAGCAGTCGGCTCTCCGCCTCTCCCTATCCCAATCCTTGTCCCCGAACCCCGAACGCCGCGGCGATAGCAACCATGGCCATGACTCCTCCGCCGAAACGCCTGTGCGGCCGCTCGCTGCTGGATCTGCCCGACGACCTCATCCCTGAGATCCTCCTCCGCCTCCCGCCGCACGATCCTAGGCGCCTCGTTCGCTGCTCGGCCGTCTGCAAGCCCTGGCGCCGCCTCCTCACCGACCCCGCCTTCCTTCGCCGCTATCGCGCGTTCCACGGGGTGCCGCCCATGCTGGGCCTCCTCTTCCACCTGGAACTCCCCAGCAATCGTTTCCTCGCTCGGTTCTTCCGCACCACCTCCTTCCGCCCTCGCACCCTCGACCACGCCGGCTGCTACGTGCGCGACGCCCGCCACGGCCGCATCCTCTTCAGAAACGTCACCGGCGAGGAGAATGACCATGACCTCTTCGTATGGAGCCCCGTCACGGATGAGGTGTGGGGGCTGTACATGCAGTGCCCGTTCTACTATTGGAACGTGGCGGTGGTCTGCGCTGCGGCCGCGCGCGAAGGGGGCTGCGACTGCGACCACCTCGACTGCCACGGCGGGCCCTTCCTCGTCGCATTCGTGGACACCGACGACGATGGGATGACGTACGCCCGCGTCTACTCCTCGGAGACCGGAGCCTGGGGCGACGCGACCTACGCTCAACACCCCAATGGCCTCGCGGACATGGACATGCTGGAACGCATCGCGCTTATGGGAAATAGGATCTACTTCCCTGCTGCACAGAGCAAGACCATCGTGGAGTACGACTTGGGTCGCCGGAAACTCGCATTTGTCGACCCGCCGTTAGCGCACCAAGGTCACGGTATCCTCATGCCGGCAATGGGCTGTGGTCTGGGGTTCGCCAGTGTGCGGGGGTCCCGCCTCTACCTGTGGTCGAGAGAGACCGCCGGTTCCGACAGAACTGCGGCGGCATGGACGCAGAGCAGGGTCTTGGAACTCAGCACACTGCCCGATCGCGAGACTCGTGTCCCCTTGAACCAACCAACTGCGCTTGGCTTCACGGAGATCTTGATGGAGGAAGATATGACTGCTGTTGGCTTTGCGGAGGGCGTCGGCGTCATCTTCGTCACGACAAATGCTGGCGTCTTCGCGATTAACCTGGAGTCAGGCCAAGTCAAGAAGATGTCCGGCAGAAGGCCCGTCCCTGACGTTGTCATTCCTTACATGAGCTTCTATACTCCAGGTAATTTCTAGTAGCCCTGTACAGCATTCTTGCTTAGTTGTGATTTTCAGCAATTTGTCACAAAAAAACTGGGTTTGACTGGATACTCAAGAGAATTGAGGTTATGAATGCAGAATGCTATCAAATCTAATATGATCTAAGTCAGTCTCTAACTTAGACAGTACTTGAAACTGGCTAGATACTGTTAATCCAATTTTTCCTGTACAGCTGTACTCTCCTCTATGGCCAATCCCAAGCACACGCCACGCACAGAAGAACCCAATCACATTAATCTTTTGAAATATCATGACTAGCTTTGTTGGAATCTGAGCTATGGCATGGTTATGAGTTTATCAATTGTGTCTTTTCAGATCATGCTACGGGCTGACCACCAGTACCATGATGAGAACACTGGGATCCATTCATTCCATGATGATGAACCTTCTGTTGGTGCATTGGCTTATGGCAGACATGATGCTTTAAGTGCTTTGGTTTTAGTTGACTATAAGCAAGCAATGAGTTGGAGTGTGATCGTGGTCAATTACTTGTCTCCATTCCTGTTGAATCCTTAGGATCGTGGACTGAAATCTGTGTCAGGTTAACATTCCAGTTTTCCAAATTCTTTGCATATGCTTGGTAAGGGAACTTGTGGAACTGATAGATGAATCCACCCTTTTTCCTGCAGTGAACATCTGCCGTTTGCTATACAATCATGAATGATGCTAACGGAATGTATCCATCGTGACTTGACTGATGTTTCGTGACCACACAACTTGTATCTGCGTTTGTCAAGTTATCAAGCACACATGTGCAGCTTACTTCCAAAACTTATATATATCCTCCAGCATACATCACATATATATATATATATATATATATATATATATATATATATATATATATATATATATATATATATATATATATATATATATATATTACTGAAAAGACATTACCTAGCCAGTTTCATGAATGGCAGCTGTACAGGAAAAATCGTTACTGAATATGTTACTGATATTGTTGAAGAAAACTTACATATATTACTGGAAATACATCAGCAATGTACCAGCAACATTTGAAGAAGACTATGCTGAGTCTTCTTCAGTATGTTGCTTGTATATGTACCCAGTCGCGAATTTCTGGTCAGTTTATTAAATACTCCTATATGTATTTCCAGCTGGAGGGAGGTACAGTGCATTGCTACATTCTGCATTGCTGCCAAACAAGCATGCCCTTCTGGTAAACTCGTATGCTGCTGGCATGGCCTTTGATTCTAAATTCAGAAAATGAGTAAAAGGATATATACTTTCATACGTTTTGTAGCATATATACACGTCTGAAATAACCCAGTTTGAATATAGGTCAACTTGGACAGGGCTTTGCCCCTGAAAATAAACTCACATATACGGTGCTGATGAATCAATATGCTCATATATGATATAATGATATATATGAAGTGGATATAACACATACAGTTAAGTCATCCATATAGATAAAAATGCATTCATTCATACCATTATATAATGATCGTACTATATATGGGGAAACTAATGGACCATAAGACATAGCAGTTGTTAGGCAGGCCGAAACGTAGGATGTCTTATTTCCTTGTTCAATTTATATATGACTGAAAATTGTCATAACTAAGAGCAATTCTAATAGACTCTCTATATTCTTACTAATGGTTAGAGCAACTCCAACCAAACTCTTAACTGAAGCCCTATCCTGTTTTGAGACACCAAAACACAAAATTTGCTCTCCAACCGACCTCCTATCGGCCCCTGATAGATGAGAGCTCTCATTTCTCTCTCGTGAACCCCCAAATGTAGGAGGCTCTCATTCCCCCTTATTCTTCCTTTCTCTCTTCCCACAAAGCTGGCAAGTGGGGCCGATGAGCAGGGCCATGACAAAATATAGTGTAAAGTATAATTGATTGATTTTTTTTTTCTTTTGAATTGACACCACATGGCATCCCTTCGTTGAAGCATACTCCCTCTGTCCCTTGTTAACTGTCACCCTAAGAAGCGTGACATTCAAACTTTCTTAAGTTTGACTAAGTTTATAGAAAATATTAGCAATATTTGTATCTCTAAATAAGTTCATTATAAAAATAGATTGATCTATCCAATGATACCACCTATGCATTATAAATTTTAGTATTTTTTCTTATATATGTTTGGTCAAAGTTGATGATATTTGACTTCTCGAAAAATGAGAATGACAGTTAAAAAGGGACGGAGGGAGTACATTATAGATCAACTTTTTATTCATCTGTGCCTATAGTCTTTTCAGGAAAATATTTCTTTACCCGATGCTAGGATATTCCTCTCCTTATGCTCAACTTGTGACATTTGGGCAGCTGCCTAGCTAACATATACCTAGCCTATTAATTAACTGGACCTATTTGGATCCATTAAACTAAATGTTCCTAGCTTATTAGCTGGGGATTCCAAACACCAACCACATGTTGTCTTTTTATTATTTGCTATATTTGGATCTGCTCCCTCCATTTTATTTGGCACACACGTATATCAAGATTAAAACTTTAAAAACTTTGACCAATAATTAGGCTAATAATTTTTAACTATTATAATATAAACTTTATATGATTAGATTTGTAAGAAATCATACTATCCAATAATTATAAGTTTATAAACCTAAATAATATAATATAAAACAAATGAATAGTCAAATTGTAATTTAAGAGACCGTGTCATTCTACCTTGCGTCAGATAAAATAGACTGGAGGGAGTATTAAACTAAATTGGGAGTCCAAACACCAACCATATACTGAGCCTGTTCGCTGGTTGGTTTCTGGACTGATAAACCCGGCTGGTGCTGGTTTGGTGTGAGAGGAAAACACTGTTGGCTAGTTGATAAGCTCTGGCTAAAACCAACAAACGAACAGGCTGACTCTCTATTTATTATTTGTTATAGGATGCTGATGCGCTGCAATTATAAGGCCTGTTTTAAACGCGGTAACCTTTAAAGAAATCATATAAATTTTTTATAGGAATCAATTCAATTTTATAGTAAAAAATGTACGAATGAAGAAATTTCCCCACGTTCCCCTTGGGAGTTGGGCTTAATTTTAGTCTGAAAATTGTCCTCTTACTGGGCCGTCCGAAACATAACCCAGCGGCCTGATGCTCAGAATGGGCTATCATTTCCCGTGACCCAGCCCAGGCGGCCGAACCCCTCTGGTTAGGGTTCCCCTCTCCTCCCTCCTATAAAGGCAATCCGGGCGAGAGGACGCAGCGAACCTCTTCACTTCAGCGCCGCACGGCCGCCCCGAGGCGTCGCGCCTGTGCAGATCGGTTTTGTAGGATGTCTTCATGGCCTCATGTCTCTGATGAGATCAGTTGTTCGGTTATTTTCCTTCTCATTTTTGCGTCTCGTTGTTTTTGCTGCGTCCGAGCTCCCTTTTTGCATCGGATCGATCTCATCTCGAAGGAGGAGAGAACATCAACGAGCAACGATTCAGGCAGCCCCTTTGGCTGAGTTCAATGGCAATGGAGGTGTTGCGTTGCTCGGAGAACAAATCTTCTGCTCTTCAGATCGGCTGAGGGGGGAGGTTACCTCCCCTCGTTGAGGCTGGTCTAATAAGTCTTAAGAACATCCGTTTCTCTGTCTCTGAATCCTTCTTGTGCAGAAAATTAAGACCCGTTTTGCTATTCAAATTTAAATGATTTGCTCGTTCTCACGAGACATTTTAACATCTTAACCGCAGTAAAGATTTGAACGGTAAAAGAAAATAATAGCTCAGCCAAATACTGAAATTTCGAAAGCAGTATACGATTTGAAGATCACACGATCTATATTACTGGATAAAAGAGTGAACACTGATTAATAGAGTCAACACTGTTTACTGGAACAAACGAAAGATCGAGCACCGATTGAGGGGGTGCCTAAAAAAGTACTGAAACTGTGAATGCAAACTGAAATCTAATGATGAAATGGTGGTGGTGCTTGATATGGTTGTGGCCGACGAAGACCGTGCCGATGGAGCGGCGGTGGCGGCGGGTCGTGTAGTCGTGGTGGGCGGTGGTGCTGGATGGGACCAGATTTCGGCGTTGGGGGCGCCCTGGCCAGCCTACCCCCCAGCACAGCAACGGGCCATGTCACGATGAACAGAGCAGCCAGGATGGTGAAGACAGCGAAGAGCTTGACCAGTTTCATGGTGGTGGCCGCGAACGTTTGCTCTTGAGTGATCTGGTTAGCTGAATTTATACTAAAACTTTGGGTTGGTGACCCAGGGCTCTGTCAGCGAAATCTCAGGCAGAGGTCCCTTGAGATCCGAACGAACACATGGATACCACCACTGAGCACTTTGCTCGGCTTGCGCAGATCCATGGCAATATCGCATGCATGCTAGAATAATGAAATGGCAAGGATGGTAAGCAGGCAACAAGGATAACCAGCCTGTTCGGTTAGCTGGTTCGTATCGTTGCTGGTTCGTGAAGAAGTACTGCTGGCTGGTTTGTGTGAGAGAAAAATACTGTTCCGGCTAGAAATTTACGATCGTTTATGACAAGCCACAGCCAAATGAACATGCTTACGTTGGTCGTTGCCAATGGAGCATTTGTTTCGTTCTTCCTTTCTCTGAACTACACCTGTTTACATTTTGTCTTGTGCTAACTCCGAGACTCTTGAACTTGGGTGGTTGACTTGTTTGGAGGTCACGCATGGATGCAATCAATGAGTTCTTGCGCAGGCCAATGCATCCAGCATGTGTTCGGTCAATGGTGATTCCAAGGTCTTCCTGTGATGAATTGATTGTCATCCGCCAATAAATTGTCAAGCAGTACCCTGGAAATTTCCTCCAGAAACCAGCCATGCTAGGGCAATGGAATGTCAGAGACGCAAAGCAGTCCAGAAGGACTTGTGTGGACAAGGGTGTCTCATTTGCTGATTTGAAACTCCATAATGATCGATGTTCAATGAACAGCAGCGGGGTAAAGATCCATCCACAAATCACGGTTCAATCTTGCAAAGCTTGATGCCAAGCCTATCCCAACAATTACTTGGACCTGTTCCGCACGTTTCAGCTCCGACTCCTGCGGCAGTACACAAAGGAGCCGATGAAGCTAAAATGCCATAGAAAAACGACTCTCTATAGTAAAGTAACGTGCGCATTGTTGCTGCAACATCGCCTGAGCCAAAGTCCAAAGTCCAAACTCAGGGTCTATTTGGAACGCATGAATTAAAAGCACGAGAATAGAAAAAAACGTAGAAATAGGTTGAGTGTGTAGTGGTAAAACAGAGTAAAAGAAAAACACGGAAAATAACTAGAAGGGGTGTTTGGAACGTAGGAATCCATAACACAGGAAAAACGCATGAAGTAACATTATTTTTTGTTTCTCTTCTCTTGCTGTCTCGGTCTTCGTGAATCCATTGGTTTGGACTGAATGTTTTGTTTCCCGTGAAATGAATGAAGGTAGAAAACTTTCCTTTGTTTTACTGTTGAAGTTTTCTTCGTTCCGAACAGCATTTCTAAGGTTCTTTGATCGAAACGAGGCCTCAACGGTTCACTCGTGAGCCCCTTCGAGGTCACGTCGTACCCGACCACCGAATTTTTTACTATTTGGCCCTTTTTCGAAAGTTTCTCATAAATAGACGCCTGGCGGAAAGAATTCCGGAAATGGACCATTGGCTCGACGCCAGAGTGACTGGCGCCGAGCTCGGCGCCACGGTCACTGGCGCCGAGCTCCTGGGCACGAGGAAATGGGCTGCTAAGGGGCTCGGCGCCTTAGTGAATGGCGCCGAGCCACCTGCATTTAACCCAGCCTACACTTCTTCCCCGAGCGTTCTTCCTCTTATTTCTCCTCCCTCTCGGGTTTTTCTCTCGCCACTTCACCCTACCTCACGAATCGACATATTGGACCTTGAAAACCTTGATTTGATCCGTAGATCTTCGAGAGCAAGGTATACTCTCTCACCTCCTTATTTTTTCGCATCGATTCGGTATATATTAGTCGGATTTTTGAACCTAAGAATCGTCATCACTTAGGGTTTCATTGTATCCCTCAATATATGTATTATACATTCGTAGGTTGATTCCAAGGCGTGGAAAAAGCTAGCAAACCAAGCCGCATGTAGTTATGTTATGGGTTCATTGTTGTGGATGAAATGAGAAACCCTAGGTTTAGGGTATAATGTTAACTGCTTTCGGTTTTTAGAACGAAATTGGTTGTATTGTATTTATGGTTCTCATTAATATTTTTTTTGTGATGTTTTGATTTATGTTTGTTAAATTACATCCGTTTTGTTAGATGTAAGAAATGTTTCGGGAGGAGTTTTGGCGAAAACGGGGTCGTCCTCAAGAATTATACCCCGACGCGTCTAGCAAAGATGCCCCCGTCCCTCCTGACCTTCCTGTCCCTAACTGTGACTGTGGTTTCCCGGCCCATATTTTTCAATCGAAACATCCGGACACAGCCGCGTGTTGCTTCTACACATGTAGTCGGTTTAATGTAAGAAATTGTTTGTACTATCCTTTTTCTTTATTTATTTAAGTATGGTACTAATATTTTGTTGGAATCTCGTTGTGTAGGACCATGAGAGGTGCCTTTTCTTTCAGTGGATCGATGGTGCAGACAAGTTTGATCCTAGGTACCTTTTTTCGACGATTGGTTTAGAGGGAGACATCCACGTGAGCACTTCAAGCGGTGGGTTCCACCCCCCTAACCCTCCGGCAATGACGGCTAAGGAGAAGCACCTAGCCGCAATTAGACAACTCGAGGAACCTCCTCTGTGCGATTGCGGAGATCGAGCTGTGATAAACCCTGAGAATACGTTGGAGTTTGTGTGTCCAAACAAGCATGAAGTAAGTGCAAAGTGTATGTGTTAAAATCTTGAGCTATATGTGTTCATGTACTAATGTCTCATTATTTAGGTGTATTCAATGGCGAAGTGTCGTTTCAAGGAGTGGTTGTATGGTCCTAAGAACCAATGGCTGGAAGAACCACGGAGGGTTAAGGAAAAGAAGAAAGAACGGGTAATCTACAAAGCACCTCCTGTCATGTGCGAATGTGGTGTAAAATCCAACTATGACCTAGTCCCGTCGGAGCTTGGAATAGGTCATTATTACGGCCATATGATTGAGTATGATGAGGTTCGTTATTTTTTTGGTAAACATGAAATCGTATTTTGTTTGTTTTGCTAAGACATATATGATATAATATTTCTTTTGAACAGAGCACTAGGAAATGCAGTTGGGAATGTTATGATGGTCAAGCTAAGTTCTTGGATGAACTGAAGAAGAGGCAACTAATTGCACGGAAGAGGGGATATGGACCTGACTACGTTAACCTATTCGTTAAACATCACAAAGAAAAGATGCGTGAGTTTGCTAGACAGCACGGTATTTGTAACCTGATCGATGTTGGGCTTAACAAATGGGGATTGGAGAGGCGGACGACGTTAGAGGAGGAGAGGGTAAGGAATGAGGCAAGGGAGGAGACAAGAGTACAGATACAGGTCTTGAACGAGCATGTTGCTACATTATGTGCCAGTGAGTGCTTGAAAACCTTTTTTTCATTGCCTGGTTTTAAATGTAATATTATCGCGTTGCTAACTGATTGCATTTTATACATGAAGGGATTGGTTGCAGCGGGGAACATGCTGCAGAGGTGGCTCGTGCAAGGTATGAGGAGAAGAAGTTAGATGGCCATAGATCACGAGCTGGTCGCACCGTTCAATCACCGATTGTGTTGTGTGATGACGGAGACGAGGATGAGGACGACACTGGCAGACTGAGTGAGCTCATTGCTCTAGCAGAGGCGGGCATACAGGCGTAAGAGGCTGAGGACGACACTAGCAGACTGAGCGAGCTCATCTCTCTAGCAGAGGCGGGCATTTAAGCGCAGGAGGCTGACGACGACACTGGCAGACTGAGCGGGCTCATCGCTCTAGCAGAGGCGCGCTTACAGGCAGAGGAGGATGACGACACGTTCTTCACTCAGGCCGCAGCGGCCGCAGATGAGTTGCTTACTCAGTACGTTTCACACGTTCTTCACTCAGGTCAGAGCAACGCAGTTGAGCCTAGCCACAGCAACAGGGTTGTAGTAGAGGACTGGTACTCGGATAATGAGTTGCTTACTCAGTACGTTTTAGACTGAGGATTTCAAAGTGCATTTGCCCCTATGTCTACTGTCAGCACTTAGTTGTAGTATTAATATGTTGTGTAATGTGGCATAGTATCGAACTTTTCATTATGTGGTTGTTTTCATTATCAATGGTCTTAATATTCCGCTTAATGATACGGACGTATTTCCATTTGAACACGTGCTGCAAAAAATAGTTAACGACATACGGCATTATAGAAATCAACACACGAAACACATTAAATGGCATGTGACTACATGTACCGAACCTGGGTACAGAGTTTTCTTTGACTAAACCTAACATGCCTTAACTAATTAAACCATGCCTTCGGTAATTAAACCTAACATGCCTTAGGTAATTAAACCTGGGTACATATGAAAAAGATAAAGTCATCCTAGTAGTGTGGCCACATAGCAAAACACTTACTTGTGTAAGTCAACGCCAGTCGAGAACAGAGGCATAGGCCAAAGCTATCTCACTCCAAATTGGCGTGCAACCCTATCTGGCAGGTGGTACTCGACAGCATAGAAGCAGATTAGAGGACACCTCATCCTATAGAATAGTCGTCGGCCCCACAAACGTTGCTCAGCTGAAAAGGAAGTGCGTCCTCTCCACCATACGGCTCCCACTCCACCTGCAACATGTCCAAATAAGATGTTAGATGGTATACTAATTCTTTTAAAAGCAGCATGGAAAATAAAATTTACTTACACTAGACGCCGTCAGCGAATCTAGCTCATTCGTGTACTCAATGTACGCCTGGTCTATCCTCGTGTGCGGAACCCTGACCTGGTCCCAAAGGTACGCCCACGTCGGCTGGCGACTTGGAGGCTGAACTTTGAACCACTCATGACGAGCCAGTACCTCTGGACGACCAACTGGAAAACGAGCCAACATCCACAGCTGTAACAGGTACACGCATCCACCAAGTGACGGGTTCGCCGTAGACCGACGACACCCCTCGCACAGCTGCCGGTATAGAAAACACAAGACTGCAGAGCCCCAGCTGTACTGACCCGCCTGATATTTGCCAATCAAGAACGTACCATCAATGGAGAAGACGGGACGACAGTGCCTAAAGGCCTCGACACACTGAGGAAAGCACCAGAAGGCACGGAAAAATATCTGCCTCCCATCCTTCCATGCATTAGGTTTTGGGATGTACTCATAATGCAGCCAACCACGGGCAACAGCGCGAGGGCACGGCGGCGCGGTGCGGGCTCGGGCGAGGGAGCAGCGGCGGCGGCGCGGGCTCGGCCGCCGGAGCAGCAGAGACGACGCGGCGCGGCGAGGGTGCGGGCGTGGGCTCGGCCGCCGGAGCAGCGACGCGGGTGGGCGTGGCCGCGGCGCGGGTAGGGGCGAGATGGAGAAGAAGAAAGGCCGGGGCGGCAGATATTTATGGGGCTCGGCGCCAGAGTGAATGGCGCCGAGCTCGGTGCCGTAGATCTTGGCACCGAGATCTACGGCGCCGAGCTCGGCGCCATTCACTCTGGCGCCGAGCCCTCTGGTAGGCCATTTCCTCATGCCTAGGAGCTCGGCGCCAGTGACCGTGGCGCCGAGCTCGGCGTCACTCACTCTGGCACCGAGCCAAGGGTCCATTTTCGAAATTCTTTTCGCCAGGGGTCCATTTATGAGAAACTTTCGAAAAAAGAGTCAAATAGTAAAAATTTCGGTACCCGACCACCGGTGGCCGAGCTGGTGAATTTCGACGCAGGCCACTACTATGGGATAAAAAACAGTGTTAAAACACAGTGACCAAACAGTGCTGAACAGTAGTAGGAGCGCTGCAGAGCCGCGAATTCTGCGCAGTTAGAAATTCAATAGAAGTATAGAACGCGTTCTGTATGGTGATTCGGGTGAGCAAGTTCAAGCTGTCCTACTCGTATATCTTGGAAACATACAAGAAATGCCAGGACATCCAACAAAAGAATGGCACAGAAATGTTGAGCAGACAAGACAAGAAGGAAATATTAATCAGCAAACGGTGGTGTTTGGTGCTGAAAGCGCCCAAATACCTGAGTGAATCCATGACCGATAGACAGCCTGTTCGGACTGTTGGCTTGTTCGTTGCGGGTTTGTAAGAAAGCACTGCTGCCTGGTTTGTGCGAGAGAAACTGTTCACGTGAAAACTCCCAGCTTACACAGATCGTTGAAAACTCCCAGCTGAAGAACTACAACACGCTTACAAGAAATGGGATGCCAACGCCAACAAACCATTCTCTCACGTCTCTAGAGCTAGAGGCCTAGAGCTAGAGGTACAGCCTACAGCTACGAGCATGGCGGCGGTGACGGACGATGATGATATGGCCTTATACTCGCCCGTGGAGTTGCCGACCTCGGCGGGGGCGGAGCCGCCACCGGTGTCCTCAAGCCAAGAGGCCTCAACAGCGGCACCGGAGCTTCGGACGTCTGGTCATGATCTGAGCCCATCGCGTTGGCACTGGCAGCGCGCCCGGTACTCCTCTCCTTTGCGTCGGAAGAGACCAGAGCTAATGCCAGGACCAGGAGAACGCCGGCAACCAGGCGAGATGAGAGTGTCATATTGGTTGCTCGACCTGAACTCGTTATGTTCTCTCCTCGTTATGTTCTCTCTAGCTGCATAAATATCCCCTTGAAGTCTACTACAGTACCAGACAAGGAAAGAGCTGCTGATGTCCGGGGATCAGACATTCAGACCGGCGTGGACCGCCTGGAGCCGGGGAGTGCGACAAATCTGGCGTGTCCCCTTCTTCACTCGGTGTCACGGGGATGCTCTCTGCTCTGAACGAGCTGCTGATGTGCCATGATCTCGGGATGCGTGGAACTGTGGATGGTTTTTGAATATTTTGTGCTAATTTTGATAGCCAAAGCCAATATTTGCAGATTGGCTGAAATACCAAACCTAGTTATTCTCTCTGTTCTAAATTATAAGATGATTTATTTTTTCTAGATACATTGCTCATGTATCTAGACATAATATATATCTAAGTATATTGAAAAACTATGTATCTAGAAAGTCAAAATATCTTATAATTTGGGACGGGGGAGTACCGAAGAATCGTTAACTATTCAATACTTTCAACAGTATATTGTTGTTACATTGTGAACCAAATTATAATTCAGAACAGAAAATTATGCTTAGGGTCTATTTGATAGAGTTCAACTCTTTGATTTTAGCTCTAGCTCCTTGAATTTGTGATGGAGGGATTCTAGTTGATTCTAGAGTGGTCAGATCTAAAGCTATTTTAGTGGTGATTGAACAGCAGGTGCTACGGGGTATAGAGAAATGATTTATATATGTTTCTAACTAAAATGTGTGCGAGATTTGCTGTTGGCTTGAGGAGGAGTAATTCTTACGAAGAATCTTAAGTGGATGTGACCAAGCAGGTGCATCAAGGAGTATTTGTTGCTGAATATGGATGAACAACCGTGGCACTAGGATAAAATAATGCATGCATACTAGGATACAAGAACAGTAATGATATAGCATGGGTTTGAGTCCGTCCGAACGTGACTGCAAGCGCCATTGGAGGGCGGGCCTCCGCACGCCGCCGTCGTCGTTGCGCCGCCGTCGCAACTAATACCCAATGGCCTTAGGAAGGGAGGGGCCTGGGGGTGGTGAAGATGGTTCGACCGGCGGCGGGGCGACGCCAAGCGGACGGGGGAAGACAACCGGTGGACCGGCGGGGGCGACAATAAACTTAGGGCACCGGCAGATTGGGATTATGGAAGGGTGGGGAAGGAGCGGCAGGGGTGGGTGGCTGGTAGTGAGGTTGCTGGCGAGGTAGCCGACGACCAGGGCGATGTCCGAGGTGGCGACGGGTAGGGAGGAGGAGGTAGGTCGCAGGCGGACTGGGATTAGGGAAGGATAGAGAAGGAGCGACGAGGGTGGGCTGCCGACGGTGAGGTCGTCGGCGAGGTGTTTTTTTAGGAAAACAGGAGGGGCATGCCCCTACTAGAATTTATTGAAAATTAAGGCATTGAATTTTTTTCGCGACAGGGGAATATAGCCCGTTTATCATTAAGAAAAAGAGAATTACACGACGCAGCTACGAGAGAACCCTCGTAGCACATATTACAAACCACGAAGGTAGTGGTGAGTGACCTTGTCAGTGTTTCGAGTAAACACCAACGAGTGAATTTGTGTTATTGCGCGTCTGGCCCGGATGATGTGCTAAAAAGACACAAGGTTTATACTGGTTCGGACAGAATGTCCCTACGTCCAGTTCGTGGCTGCTGCTCGTGTTATTAGCACCAAAAAGTTCATAGTAGGGGTTACAAACGGACGAGAGAGGAACAGGCCCCAAAGTCTCTGATGGTAAGATCGAATGCGTGCCGGGAGCTAGGTCCCTATTCAACTATGTGTTCGAGGTTCGATGCTAGTGGTTCTGCTATGATGTGGTGTGATGTGCGATGCCGTGAATCGATCCCCTTAGTAGGGTGCCCTGCTTTCCCTTTTATAGACCAAGAGAGAACAGGGATTACATATGGGAGAAAAGAGGAAAACCAGAGGCAAAGGAAGTCCTTCAAGGACGCCGGGTCTTCCTTTTCCTCTGTGCGGGCCCCGCTGACATGGCAGGCGGTGACAGGGATAGCTCCACGCCGGGCGCATGTCCGCTGACCCTGACAGGCCCACGCGGGGCGTCTGTCCACTGACGATGCCATGTCCTGGCATTGTCAGTGAGTTGTTACGTCCCATCTCGCCCCAGCAGGCGGCACAGCGGACCAGGGTGCTAATCAACGGCCATACAGGGAGCAGATAGCATAGTGACCGCACGTCCGTTACTATAGATGATGCGAGTTTCCTTCTGGACCGTATTGGTTGTCGTGAGCTTCCGTAAGGATCCGTGCCCGAGGGCAAATGACGCCGCCCACAGCACTGTAAGGCAAACGTCGGTGCCTACAACACTGTTTGGGCTCTGACATGCCTCGAAGGTTGCAAAGCACCCTTCTGGCATGGTCTGATGGTACTTTCCTATAGGTGTGCAGGGTACGGTCCTCGGTATTGCGGTTGACTTGAGTGCCTTGCCTTATCTGCACGCGTCGTTATAAAGGAGTCACACGCAGACGTCGGGAGAGGCGGAGCCAGCCCTCAGACGTCGGGCGAGGCGGACCCAGCCCTCGGGGGTCAAGCGAGGTGGAGCTAGCCCTCGAGGGTCGGGCAAGGCGGACCCAGCCCTCAGACGTCGGGCGAGGTGGACCCAGCCCTCGGACGTCGAGCGAGACGGAGCGAACCCTCGAGGGTCAGGCGAGGCGGAGCCAGCCCTCGAGAGTTAGCCGAGGCAGAGTCAACCCTCGAGGGTTGGACAAGACAGGGCCCATGGCCACAGCGCCCACTGAGGCGGAGCCAACCCTCGAGGGTCAGATGAGGTAGATCCCATGGCCTCGGTGGCCAAACGAGGCAGGGCCTAGCAAGCGGCGTAGTCACACTATTGATCACGCGGATGAATCAACGTTGATGGTCATTAGCTCCTCCTCTTTGGGTACGCTAGTATTGGTCCCCGACAGTAGCCCCCAAGCCCCCAAATGATTCGAGTAGAATCGCCTGGGGGATTTTTTAACTTGCCAGCGGGTGCGCGCGAGCACACCCGGTGGGTGTAGCCCCCGAGCCTGTGGAGGAGTAGAATACTCCTTCAGAGGTTTTTTTTCGAAAGAGGGGACTCTGAGGGCTCTGGCCCTCTATTGTTGCCCACGGCGTGTCCTGAAGATGGTGATTCCTTTTTGCCGAGGTCAGACCCTTCATGGGTATGGTCGTAAGATTTGGTGGTTTGGTAGCTGGATAGTTTGATTGAGATCCCAGCACCCCGTTCATGGGTATCCAGCCAGGATCAGCCTGGCTGAGACTCAATCATGGGCCGAGATGCCCGTGGCGCTCATACGCCTGGGTGTTGGCCGCTTGAGGGGCCCATCCCTTTCCATCCCTTATTGTAGGGGTGCTTGGAGTGGCTGTTGGACCAGTTGATGGGCCAACCGTCTAACTCCTAGGCCTAGACGGGCCATAGGTGTGTTTTTTTATCCGTATTCCTCTTACTCGTAACGAGTCCTGGTCCGTTCGGGGAGGCGAAATGTCCGGTGAGTCTTTCGAAGGAAAGGATAGGGATTGCGTGCGCATATCCTGCGACGTGACATTGTGGCAGATCATGGAAGGCATGGAGATCTAGGTGGACGGTTGGTTTCCTCGCATGCATCGCCCCTATAAAACCAAAGGGTTCGCCCCCAGGGTTTCATACTTTGCCTCCTTGCCTTCACATCTGCAACCTCCACCGCCAATCGCCTAAGCTCCCCGCATCCATGTCTCAACCACCGTCGAGTTCGCATCCACCCACCCCCATCTTTCAATGTAGCCATGGTGCCATTCTGATATCACCCTCCAGCGCATGGAGGGCCTTGTCCACCATGGTGTTCTCTATGCGCAGACCACCGTTGAGGAGTGGCAGCTGCTCGGTGAGGAGGACGTGCCGTCGCCGCCCGATGGCTATGTTGTCTCATTCATGCACTTCCATGAGTGGGGGTTTGCTACCCCTGCTCATAAATTTCTCTAGGGGTTGCTACACTACTACCAAATCGAGTTACAGCACCTCAATCCCAATGGAATCCAGCACATGGCAACGCTCGTCGCCCTGTGTGAGGGATTACTGGGGATCAGTCCCCACTTTGATCTGTGGTGGTACTTCTTCACCGTCACCCTCCAGAAGAAGCGAGAGAAGTAGGAGCTAAACATGCCGATGGGATGCGCCGTCATCCAACTCTGAAACAACCAGGTCGGTGAATACCCATCAATGCGTCTGTCAACCTCTAACAAGGGGTGGCATTCGCATTTGTTCTATCTCAAGAACGACATAGCCACCCCCCTGCCAGAGTTCACCGGGCGCTTAGTCAAAGAGGTCCTAGACTCATGGAGGAAGTGGGGTGTCCCAGAGAAGGACAAGAAGAGGATCTAAGACCACCTCATCGCCATCCAAATCCTAAAGAAGAGGGGCCTAAAGGGGTCGGGCATCATTGCAGCCTACCACACGAGAAGGGTGGCGCCGTTGATGAGACGCGCGTTGCCGCTGTATGTGATGGGGCCTGAGGCATCATTCGACGGGATGGCACTCGCTGAGGGAGTGCTCTCCCCCTCTAAAGTAGTGTAGTGCATCAAGGAGGTGATGGAGCCTTCGCGGGACGATGCCGGCGCTCCCCTTGAGTTCATGTATCTGGTGTCGGGGCACCCTCTGATGTGGCCGGAACTAGGCTATGTTGTCTTCGTAAGTCTCCTTTCCTCATGCCTCATCTTCAATTGAACTCCCGACGCCTTGATACTGACATTGAGATGGGGGGACCAGCCGAGGAACCTCATCCTCATGGATCACCTGGCTCCGCTACAGAGTGATCCATCCATGAGGGCGGCGAATCACGCCGAGGCCAAGCGGCAGAGGAAGGCAAAGGAGGACGAGAGGAAGAAGAGGCAGCAAAAACTACTGGCGTGGGTGTGAGGGGAGGACACTGACAGTGATGACAAGGAGGAGGAGGAGGAAGATGATGATGAGGTAGTCGATGACACCGAGCGTGATGACCTAGAGAGCGGGGATATGCTGACAGGTACCCGCTCATCCTTGCAGGGGTTAGGACCCTTCCCATTTCATGGAGGGGAAGGCACATCCGTGAGGCCAGCGGAGATGGGCCGGACCATCGGCCTACCCCAAGATCTAGCAGGGGCGAGCGGATCTACCGCTGCCCTCGAGGTGCCAGCGGAGGAGGGTGGCTCCACCGCCGAGCCCCAAGAGCCAGCAAGGGTGGGTGGATCTACCGCTGCACCCGAGGTGCCAACGGAGGAGGGTGTCTCTGCCACCATGCCCCGAATGCAAGGGAAGCGAGCCCCTCTACTCGGGAGCAGGGGTGGGCTCAAAACAGCCCCACCCTAACGAGGCGGAGCAGGGGTTTGGGGTTTCACCCCCAAACGTATCCGCCGTCCAACAGCACTGATGTAAGTCACCAATTCCACTATTTTTCTCTGTTTCATCGTGACTCACGCCTTTCTGTCTCACAGCGTCTTGAGACGGTGCAATCTTTTGGCGCTAGCGCCAAAAAAGAGCATCACTGTTCAAGTGAGGAGGCAGCCATCGGCTGTTGTCGCACCTGTTTTGGGCAGGAGTTGCACTGGTGCGACTGCGTCGTCGACCGATGAGGCGTCGCTCATGGTGGCACCCATGCCCTCGGTGGGACAAGGGGGTGCTGGGGCTCGAGGGATGCCCTCGAAGGTCCTTGAGCAGCCGGCGACAGAGGTGATACTGCTGTCGACAACGGGGCGAATGGAGCTACCGACCACGCTTGTGGTGCCGACCGCAGTGAGCATGACGTCGTCGGTCGAGGCCCCGCCAACGCAGGCGGAGGTGGTAGTGGCTATGAAGGGTGAGACATAGTTGGATCCAACCATGGCGGTGCTCGAGGCAGCGGCGCGATCCAATCCACCGACGGTCCAAGTGACGGCGCCCGACATGGGCCGAACGGAGGGGGACGCGGCCGAGGGGTCCCCGAACATCATGGCGGTGGTAGAGAGGACCGGCGGGGAATCGTTCCTGGCCCTGACATATGGGGGCAGCCGTTCACCTACGCGGGAGGAGCCCCTACTCCGGTGGACGAATCCACAAGACCCAACGTCGACACTCTTCACCCTCGATGATGCCACTGAGAGCATAGAGCGGGAGAGTCTCGATGAGGGGATTGCGGCCATGCTAAAAGCCTTAGACCATGCCAGGGGTGCCCTGCATGAAGTCGTCATTCCCACTGGCCTGGTATTCACTTGACCTTGCCTCTCGCCTTCTTCTTTCTTCATGTATTTTTGTGTTCTGACATTTATCTTTTTTCAGTCCCTTATCGCTCATAGTTGGGAGAAATCTCGATTCCTTCGCGAGCAGAAGGATAACTAGGACCGCCTCGCTGAAGAGGCGCAGCTGCACGAGGATGTGACCGCCTAGCTCATTGCCGCCCAATAGAGGGTGGCTGAGCTAACTCCTGTTACCGAGGAGGCGTACAGTTTATGACTACGGGAGGCCAAGGCCCATCGGCATGAGGAGACTGAGAGGGTGTTTGAGGCCCTGTCGGTGAGGGTGCCGCAAGATGAGGAGGAGGCCACCAGAGTCAGGAGGGAGCGGGACGAGCTGCTCTAGAGGGACACTGAGACCCACCAGTGGATCCTTGACCTTCTGGCTGAGGCTAATAAGGAGTGGGAGCTAAAGCTAGTAGCTGAGGAGAAGCTCGCAGCCCTAGAGCAGAGGGCGAGTCAGGATGCCAAGGCGGTCGCCTAGCTGCACAAGGAGCGAGACGAGCTGCTCCAAACCATGGGGAGGCTTTGCTCAGAGTGTGGCGTGACCCGCTCAGAGCGTGACTAGGCCATCTGAGAGCGCAATGAGGCGCAATAGAGGATCTGCTCCCTCCAGGCCGAGCTCGGAACCACAACAACCCAGAGGCTGGAGGCTGAGGGCATCTCCACCAGGCTGGCTATAGAGCTCACCGAGGCGAGGAGGAACCTTCAGGTAGAGAGTGACAAGCTTGGTATCCTGAGCACTGCCCTTAGAGTGGTCTGCAACGACCTAGAGGTGGTGCGGTCGGAGGGGACTAGTTCGCTCATGGCCTGTGCCGTCGAGATCACGGCGTGGGTGCGCCAACTTGAAAGGAACGCCCTTCGTGCTGGGATCAACCAAGCCTTTGCAATTGCCCGCTCTCATTATGCGGACAGCATTGACTTGGAGATGATGAGCCTTGGCTTCGCTTCGGGCTATGAAGCCCATGAGCTGGATGAGATAGAGATGGCGGTGTCTCCTCTCTCGTAGGACCTGGCGAATAGAATTGAAGACATAGTTCTCCCCTAGAGGGGCTAGTTAGTTGAATAGGTTGGATGATCATTTATTGTAATCAAAGGACAAGTGCCGACCCTTATGTATTGTAAAAACAATTCTGTCATTTTGTTTTGTTTGATTGAACTTGTTTTTCCTTCCTTTTTGTATGCGAAAAAGGGGCTCTCATATTCCGACCCTTTTGTTCGTTAAGATCATAGGGCCCAAGGTGTAAGAGGGAAACTTTGATCATGCTGGTGAGCAAAGACACCGTAGCCATCGAGGCGTAGGTTTTTTGCAGTTCGACCAGGGATGCTCAGTTGTTCGTTTCCGCAAACCTTGCCGCTAGGCTTAACATGAGGAAGAGGTCTGACACGGCGACTGTTTTAGAAAAGGTGTACTTATACCTTTATCAGCCCCCGAGTGAGATCCGACCCCTTGCCGTTGCTAGGGTCGGATGTCACTGAAAATCAAGGAGAGGATAGCGATGCTAGTTGGAGAAAGCATCTTTTGTATTCACGCATACCCCTCCCAAGGATCTATGCTATTGTTCTGTGACCATGCATTTGGTCTCCTTGTGAGTCCAACCTTCCTCGAGCCCCCACGCGTAGCAAGGGTTTAGTCAAGGGTCGGCTTGTCTTCATGATTGTCGCCCCATCCGTGGTTTCCGCAACCGGAGGGGTTGAGCTAATCATCCCTTGCCTCGATGGCTCTAGTGACGCATTCGGTGAGCTCGCTAACAGGTATGTTCGAGTGGAATCTAGTTCCATCATTCGTGATGGGGTCGGCAAAGCCCTCATGTGGCACTCCGCTGCTCCTTAACTCGTCTTCCAACATATGCCCCCTCAATAGGGATTCTATGGGCTCGCCTAAAGGCTAGGATCGAACGAGAAGGTCAAGATGAGGCCATAGGGGCTCATCTGTGTTTTCTTCCCTAGCTCTTGTGTGACTGAAAGGTCCTAATGGCTAGAGGGGGTGAATAGCCTAATAAAAATTTCTACAACAACACTTGACAAACCGGATAGACAATTATGAGATGAAGCAAGTGTTGTGCTAGCCTACTAAAAATGCAAGCCACCTACCACAATTTTAGTTTCTATTGTCTCTAACCACACTAGCTATGGCACTACACTAAGTTAGTGTGCTCTCAAAGACTAACTAAAGAGCCACACTAATCAGACTAACAAGCTCTCACAACTAGCTACACTAAAGAGCTTGATAACTAGTTTGCGGTAATGTAAAGAGAGAGAGCAAGATAACTATACCATCGTGTCGAGGAGTGAACCAATCAATCACAAGAATCAATATCAATGAAGACCAATCACCTCAGAATCAAATGATGAACACAATGATTTTTACCGAGGTTCACTTGCTTGCCGACAAGCTACTCCCCATTGTGGCGATTCACTTACTTGGAGGTTCACGCGCTAATTGGCAACACACGCCAAACCCTCAATAGGGTGCCGCACAACCAACGCAAGATGAGGATCACACAAGCCACGAGCAATTCACTAGAGTACCTTTTGGCTCTCCACTGGGGAAAGGTCAAGAACCCCTCACAATCACCACGATCGGAGCTGGAGACAATCACCAACCTCCGCTCGATGATCCTCGCTGCTCCAAGCCATCTAGGTGGTGGCAACCACAAAGAGTAACAAGCAAATCCCATTGCGAAACACGAACACCAAGTGCCTCTAGATGCAAACACTCAAGCAATGCACTTGGATTGTCTCCCAATCTCACAAAGATGTTGAATCAATGATGGAGATGAGTGGGAGGGCTTTGGCTAAGCTCACTAGGTTGCTATGTCAATGCAAATGGCCAAGAGAGAGAGCTTGAGTCGGCCATGGGGCTTAAATAGAAGCCCCTAGGAAATAGAGTTGTTGTACCCTTTCACTGTGCACAACACGACCGGATGCTGGACCTCAGCGTCCGGTCACACGATGCGTGCCACGTGTCTCCTCTCTTCAAATGTCGATCGTCCGATCTCAATGGTCAAATGATGACCGGACGCAGCAGCTCAAAATGACCGGACGTTGAGCCCCAGCATCCGGTCGTTTCCAGTAAGCATCCAAAGATGACTTTTCATGACCGGACACGTCCGGTCATGCTCGACCGGACTCACCTAGCGTTCGGTCACACGGTGACTCTTCTGTGCATTGCCACATCAGCAGGACCGGACGCACCCCTCCAGCGTCTGGTCACTAAGTGACCCAGCGTTCAGTCAGAGACCGACGCAAGTGTCTTCATGCTCCACCTGACCAGACACGCCTGTCCTACCGAGACCAGTGCCCGGTCACTTATAGTGACCTTCGTCTTTTCTGTCTAGGGCGCCGGTGGCACCGTTGGACTGTTCGCACTCTACGGGCGGACACTCCGTCGGTGAAGTTTCCTACCCTTGCTCAAATGTGCCAACCACCAAGTGTATCACTTTGTGCACATGTGTTAGCATATTTTCACAAACATTTTCAAGGGTGTTAGCACTCCACTAGACCCTAAATGCATATGCAATGAGTTATAGCATCTAGTGGCACTTTGATAACCGCATTTCGATACGAGTTTCACCCCTCTTAATAGTATGGCTATCGATCCTAAATGTGATCACACTTACTAAGTGTCTCGATCACCAAAACAAAATGGCTCCTACAATTTATACCATTGCCTTGAGCCTTTTGTTTTTCTCTTTCTTCTTTTCAGGTCCAAGCACTTGATCATCGCCATGGCATCACCATCATCATGTTATGATCTTCATTTGCTTCACCACTTGGAATGTGCTACCTATCTCATGATCACTTGATAAACTAGGTTAGCACTTAGGGTTTCATCAATTCACCAAAACCAAACTAGAGCTTTCAATCTCCCCCTTTTTGGTAATTGATGACAACCCTTTCACAAAGATATGAATTGAAATTCAATTGAATCCATGTTGCTTGCCCAAGCATATTTACCATGTGTAAAAGGATATGGACAAGTTTCATGAACTCTAACGGTAGCAATTGCTCCCCCTACATATGTGCTAAGAGTTTGGATTAAAGCTTGCACATATGCTTAGATAGGAAATATAGGAGACAATGTCTACCAAATGATGCTAAGGTATAAAAGATGGACCTTTGAAACGTGATACCAATCGGAGTGCACAATTATACCATCCTTAGCACCATGGTTAGCTTGATACCATATGGAAGCACTTGGAAATGAAATCACTAGATAACCTATGCATGCTAGATTTTTATTTCATCATTCAAACCTATAACTAGCATACACCGCACAAGCATGAATATTGAAATTTAAAACTTGTGCCATGCAAGCAAACATATGAAATGCACATTCAAATGCACCATACAAGTTCATGAGCTTGCTCCCCTACTTGTGTGCTCAAAATTTTAATTGATCCCTTTCCTTTGTCATATCTCTCCCCCTACGTCAAATTTTCCCCCTTTGTTGTCTTTTCACTATCTTTGTACACTATTTCTCCCCCTTTGTCATCAATGGCCACAAAGGCTTAAATTATAGATAGGTTAGGATTATCAATGTCAATCAATGGGGTGAGGATCATTTTCCCAAATTTGGTTCAAACTAGAATATTTGCCAAAGAATTTTTTAACGAAGTTTGATCCAAGGACAAGTTTCTTTACACCTCCAAATAAGGGTTATCTTGTACCATGTTGAGTTAAATACTTAGAGCTCATTTTCTAGATTAAACACTAGGTTTACAAGCCCACAAACATGTCATATGCTACCACTAGATCAAGTAAAGCATAGAAGCAATAGTGGTACCATACAACATCAAATTCATTTGATTTTCATGAATGAGCCTATTAAATGTGAAAGATGTCTAGATACACTAAACAAGTCCTTAGCAAGGACGTATGCCATGCCAATCAACTTTTACCTTGGATTGCTCGAAGGAGAGGCATGTCATATAAGTGGAGGGGGGTGCATCAACACATATTTGAGAAATCCAATATGTTCAACTCATTCCTTAGCTTGCAAAACCTTTTCTCATCCAATGGCTTGGTGAATATATCGGCAAGTTGATCTTCGGTGCCTACACTCTCAATGCAAATATCTCCTTTTTATTGGTGATCTCTTATGAAATGGTGGTGGACATCAATGTGCTTTGTTCTTGCATGTTGAACCGGATTGTTGGTCAACTTGATTGCACTCTCATTGTCACATAGCAATGGCACTTTCTTGAACTTGATTCCAAAGTCACTCAAAGTGGCCTTCATCCAAAGTATTTATGCACAACAACTACCGGCGGATATGTATTCGGCTTCGGCGGTTGATAATGCAACACTATTTTGCTTCTTTGATGACCATGAAACGAGTGATCTTCCCAACAATTGACATGTGCCCGAGGTGCTCTTTCTTTCAACCTTACATCCCGCATAATCTGAGTCGGAGTAACCAACTAGCTCAAACTTTGCTCTTTTGGGATACCACAAACCAACATTTTGTGTATGCTTCAAGTACCTCAATATTCTCTTTGTAGCCTTTAAATGACTTTCTCTTGGTGAGGCTTGAAATCTTGCACACATGCCTACACTAAACATGACATCCGGTCTTGATGCGGTCACATAGAGTAGGCTTCCAATCATAGACCGATACACTTTTAGATCCACCATATTGCCACTTGCATCACTATCCAAGTTGCCATTTGTTCCCATTGGTGTACTAATGACTTTGTTATCACTCATGCCAAACTTCTTGATCATGTCCTTGATATACTTGCCTTGACTTACAAATGTACCATTCTTCAATTGCTTGATTTTAAGACCAAGGAAGTAACTTGACTCTCCAATCATGGACATCTCAAACTCATTAGCCATCATCTTTCCAAACTCATCACAAAAGTCTTGATTGGTTGATCCAAATATGATGTCATCAACAAAGATTTGCAACACAAACAAGTCTTTGCCAATCTTCTTGATGAAAAGAGTGGTGTCAACTTTGCCCATTATGAACCCTTTAGAGAGTAGGAAGTCCCTCAATCTCTCATACCATGCTCTAGGTGCTTGCTTCAAGCCATACAATGCCTTCTTCAACTTGTACACATGGTCAGGCTTCTTGTCATCTTCAAAACCGGAAGGTTGCTCAACATATACTTCTTTATTGATGTAACCATTGAGAAATGCACTCTTAATATCCATTTGATAGAGCTTGATGTTGTGGGCACAAGCATAGGCTAGCAAGATCCTAATTGCTTCCAATCTAGCAACCGGGGCATATGTTTCTCCAAAGTTAAGACCTTCAACTTGTGTATAGCCTTGTGCTACTAATCTTGCTTTGTTCCTTACTACTATCCTATCTTGATCTTGCTTGTTTCTAAAGACTCATTTGGTTCCAATCACGTTGTGTCCCTTTGGTCTCTCCACTAATTCCCATACTTGATTTCTTATGAAGTTATTCAACTCTTCATGCATGGCATTCACCCAATCAACATCCTTCAATGCTTCATCTATCTTCTTTGGTTCAATGGATGACACAAATGAGAAATGCTCACAAAATGATGCCAATCTTGATCTTGTTTGTACACCTCTAGAAATATCTCCAATTATAGTGTCCAATGGATGATCCCTTGCAATATTTGTTGGTTGGAGCATTGGAACTTGATTGCTTGTATTTACTTGATCATTGGGTTGAGATGATGTACTAGCCACTTGATATTGTTCATTGTCATGAGAGCCATTTGTACTAGCTTGATTTGTATCATCTTGCATATTTGAGTTAGAGAGCACTTGTACTTGATCATCTTCATCATCATTCACTTGCCTAGGCCTCAATTCAGCAATATCCATGTCCTTCATGGCATTTGAAAGTTGAATGCCTCTAACATCTTCCAAATTCTCATTCTCTTCTTTTGAACCCTTGGTTTCATCAAATTCAACATCATGAACTTCCTCAAGAGTACCACTATCCAAATTCCAAACTCTATATGCTTTGCTTGTAGTGGAATAGCCAAGTAGGAATCCTTCATCACATTTCTTGTCAAACTTGCCCAATCTAGTGCCTTTCTTCAAGATATAGCATTTGCAACTAAAGACCCGAAAATATGCAATGTTGGGCTTTCTACCATTCAAGAGCTCATATGGTGTCTTCTCTTTCAATGGGTGACAATAGAGACGGTTTCTACAATAGCATGCCGTGTTGATAGCTTCGGCCCAAAAAGATTGACTCACATTGTACTCACTAAGCATAGACCTTGCCATATCAATGAGTGTTCTATTCTTCCTCTCAATAAGGCCATTTGATTGTGGAGTGTACTTGGCCGAGAATTGATGTCTAATTCCAAATTCATCACATAACTCATCAATTCTAGTGTTCTTGAACTCACTACCATTATTACTTCTAACTCTCTTGATGGTTGTTTCAAACTCATTGTGAATGCCCTTGACAAATAATTTAAATGTTGCAAACACATCACTTTTGTCCACTAGAAAGAATACCCAAGTGTATCTAGTATAGTAATCCACTATCACAAAGCCATATTTGTTACCACTAATGCTAGTGTATTGTGTTGGCCTAGACAAGTCCATGTGCAATAACTCAAATGCTTTGCTAGTGCTCATCATACTTTTCTTAGGATGGGTGTTTCCAACTTGTTTGCCGACTTGGCAAGAGGTACAAAGCTTATCCTTGTCAAACACAACATCTTTCAAGCCTCTAACCAAGTCATGCTTAACCAATCTATTCAATTATTTTATCCCAACATGACCAAGCCTTCTATGCCATAACCAACCCATGCTAGATTTAGTGAACAAGCATGTAGATAATTTAGCTTCACTAGCATTGAAATCAACCAAGTATAGATTCTCATATCTAAAGCCTTTGAAGATCAAGTTAGAGCCATCTACACTTACGATCTCTACATCATCTACCCAAATATGCATTTGAATCCAAGATCACACAATTGAGCCACGGATAGCAAATTGAAATTCAAGCCCTCTACTAGCAACACATTGGATATGCTCATGTCATTGGATATTGCTATCTTACCAATCCCTTTGACCTTGCCTTTGCCGTTGTCACCAAATGTGATACTGTCATAACCATCATTGCTATTGGTGTTGATTGAGTTGAACATTCTTGCATCACCGGTCATGTGTTGAGTACACCCACTATCAAGAACCCAATGCCTTCCTCCGGCTTTGTAATTGACCTACAAAAGAAGATCAATTCCTTTTAGGTATCCAAACTTGCTTGGGTCCTTGAAGGTTAGTCACTAAGCTCTTTGGTACCCAAATGACTTTCTTCTTTGAGCCCATCCATGGTTTACCAATGAACTTAGCCTTCATACCATTTGTACCCTTAGTAAGCACATAGAAAGAATCAAGCTTAATGGAGGATACATTAACATTTTTGCTTTTGTTCTTGCACTTTTGCTTTACATGACCAACTTGCTTGCAACTAGTGCAAAACCGACCATTGTTCTTCACAAAACTAGTCTTATGAGGAGCAAAGGTCGCCTTGCCTTTCTTTGGGGTATAGCCCAATCCCTCTTTGTAGAGAGAGGCTCTTTGGCTACCCAGGCACATAAGCAAGCGGTCCTCACCACCATAGGCCTTAGCCAAGGTGTGAGTGAGCTTATTGACCTCCTTCTTGAGGTTCTCATTCTCAACCATTAGTGAGGCATCATAAGTGAGACCATCACTACTAGATGAGGTGGAAGTGGAAGTACTACAAGAAGGGTTAGTGGGAGCAACAATGATAGGCATAGATAATGATTCATCAATTATATCACAAGTTAAGCCTATATTGCAAGTTTCAACATGCTTCATTTTAATTTGCTCATCAAGCAAAGAGGAATGAGCCTTTTCAAGCTTTTTGTGAGCCTTGTCAAGCTTCTCATGTGCTTCCTCTAGCCTCTCATGAGTTGCTTTGAGCTCATCAAGGGCTTGCTTAAGGGCTTTTACCTCCTTATTCAAGCTCTTGCATTCTCTTCTCTTAATGTCAAAGTGTTCTTTAGCATCTTCTAGCATGTCAAATAATTCATCTTTAGTAGGTTCATCATCATCACTATCACTATCATTTTCATTATCATGTTCATCATCACTTCCATCATCACACACTTGTACCTTAGTGGCCTTAGCCATGAAGCATGATGGAGTGTCGAAGAGAGAAGGCTTCTCATTGATCGCAATGCTTGCAAGTGCCTTCTTCTTGGTGGTCTTGTCATCATCACTATCATCATCATCACTTGAGGAAGCATCACTATCCTAAGTGACCACATATGAACCACCCTTCTTCTTGAAGGTCATCTTGTCCTTCTTCTCTTTCTTTTCCTTCTTATCCTTCTTTTTATTCTTCTTGTTGTCATCATCATTGTCGCTATTGTATGGACATTGAGCAACAAGATGATCTTTGCTTCCACATTTGAAGCACCTTCTTGACTCTTCTTTGTTCTTGGATGAAGATTTCTTTCTTCTAGCATGGTACCCTTTCTTCATCATGAACTTGCCAAATTTCTTGACAAATAGAGCCATCTTCTCATCATCATCATCATCATCATCCCATGAACCATCATCTTCACTTGATGTATCTTGCTTTGCCTTGCCCTTGGATGATGTGGCCTTGAATGCCACACTCTTCTTCTTCTCATTCTTCTTCTCATCTTTCTTCTTCTTTTCTTCCTTCTCATCATCATCTCTATATGTATCATCGGTCATTATGTCTCCCAACACTAGGTTTGGTGTCATGGTGTCCAAACCACTCCTCACTAGAATAGTGACCAATGTACCAAATCTTGAAGGCAAACATCTCAAGAACTTGTGGGAGAAGTCCTTGTCCTTCACCTCTTCTCCAAGTGCTTTGAGATCATTGACAAGCACTTGAAGCCTATGGAACATCTCCGGCACACTCTCATCCTCCTTCATCTTGAAGCTTGCAAACTTCTCTTTGAGAATGTATGCCTTTGCACCCTTCACGGCTTGAGTGCCCTCAAATGATTCTTCCAACTTCTTCCAAGCCTCATGAGCCATCTCAATATTCTTGATTTGCTCAAATGTTCTCTCATCAATTGCAACATGAATGGCACTTAGAGCAATATCATTGTTTTGGAGAAGCACTTCTTCGACCGCGGTGGGATTCTCCGGATCACCAATCTCAATTTTGGTTTCTACCACCTTCCACACCTTTCTATTGATTGACTTCATATATGTGGTCATCTTTGATTTCCAATATGGATAATTTGTGCCATCAAATTGGGGTGGCTTCTTTGTGTTGTTGATTTGAGTCATTTTTACACCGAAGGTTGTTAAGCCTCAAATCATGGTGACCTCAGCTCTGATACCACTTGAAAGGTCCTAATGGCTAGAGGGGGTGAATAGCCTAATAAAAATTTCTACAACAACACTTGACAAACCGGTTAGACAATTATGAGGCAAAGCAAGTGTTGCTTTAGCCTACTAAAAATGCAAGCCACCTACCACAATTTTAGTTTCTATTGTCTCTAACCACACAATAGCTATGTCACTACACTAAGTTAGTGTGCTCTCGAAGACTAACTAAAGAGCCACACTAATCAAACTAACAAGCTCTCACAACTAGCTACACTAAAGAGCTTGATAACTAGTTTGCGGTAATGTAAAGAGAGAGAGCAAGATAACTATACCATCGTGTCGAGGAGTGAACCAATCAATCACAAGAATCAATATCAATGAAGACCAATCACCTCAGAATCAAATGATGAACACAATGATTTTTACCGAGGTTCACTTGCTTGCCGACAAGCTACTCCCCATTGTGGCGATTCACTTACTTGGAGGTTCACGCGCTAATTGGCAACACACGCCAAACCCTCAATAGGGTGCCGCACAACCAATGCAAGATGAGGATCACACAAGCCACGAGCAATTCACTAGAGTACCTTTTGGCTCTCCACTGGGGAAAGGTCAAGAACCCCTCACAATCACCACGATCGGAGCTGGAGACAATCACCAACCTCCGCTCGATGATCCTCGCTGCTCCAAGCCATCTAGGTGGTGGCAACCACAAAGAGTAACAAGCAAATCCCATTGCGAAACACGAACACCAAGTGCCTCTAGATGCAAACACTCAAGCAATGCACTTGGATTGTCTCCCAATCTCACAAAGATGTTGAATCAATGATGGAGATGAGTGGGAGGGCTTTGGCTAAGCTCACTAGGTTGCTATGTCAATGCAAATGGCCAAGAGAGAGAGCTTGAGTCGGCCATGGGGCTTAAATAGAAGCCCCTAGGAAATAGAGCTGTTGTACCCTTTCACTGTGCACAACACGACCAGATGCTGGACCTCAGCGTCCGGTCACACGATGCGTGCCACGTGTCTCCTCTCTTCAAATGTCGATCGTCCGATCTCAATGGTCAAATGATGACCGGACGCAGCAGCTCAAAATGACCGGACGTTGAGCCCCAGCATCCGGTCGTTTCCAGTAAGCATCCAGAGACGACTTTTCACGACTGGACGCGTCCGGTCATGCTCGACCGGACTCACCCAACGTCCGGTCACACGGTGACTCTTCTATGCACTACCACATCAGCAGGACCGGATGCACCCCTCCAGCGTTCGGTCACTAAGTGACCTAGCGTCTGGTCAGAGAATGACGCCATCGTCTTCATGCTCCACCTGACCGGACGCGCCGGTCCTACTGAGACCACCGTCCGATCACTTACAGTGACCTTCGTCTTTTCTGTCTAGGGCACCGGTGGCACTGTTGGACTGTCTGCACTCTACGGGTGGACCCTTGCTCAAATGTGCCAACCACCAAGTGTATCACCTTGTGCACATGTGTTAGCATATTTTCACAAACATTTTCAAGGGTGTAGCACTCCCCTAAACCCTAAATACATATGCAATGAGTTATAGCATCTAGTGGCACTTTGATAACCGCATTTCGATACGAGTTTCACCCCTCTTAATAGTATGGCTATCGATCCTAAATGTGATCACACTTACTAAGTGTCTCGATCACCAAAACAAAATAGCTCCTACAATTTATACCATTGCCTTGAGCCTTTTGTTTTTCTCTTTCTTTTTTTCAAGTCCAAGCACTTGATCGTCACCATGGCATCACCATCATCATGTTATGATCTTCATTTGCTTCACCACTTGGAATGTGCTACCTATCTCATGATCACTGTAACACCCTAAAATTTGCATTCTTTTAAAATAGTAAATTTGATATATTTATGCAAATATGTGTGCATTAAAATATAGGAAAATAATAATTTTTGTGAAATTAAAATCAATCATAAGGATAGATACATGTTGATGCACTCATGCTGCAGCATTTTATTTAATATGTTGAGTGGTTTTGATTTAAACTCAAAAGGATTCAAAAATCATTTGGAAATGGAATTGGAAAATTTATTTGGAAAAAGAAAAGGAAATACTTTTCCCTCCCCTTCCCTTTTTCAATTTGGCCTGCTGGCCCATTCTCCCACCGGCCCGCTCACCTTCCCTCCTTTCCCCTCCTTCCTCTTTTCTTCCTGGGCCGGCCAACTCGGGCAACTGCCAGCCACGCTGCCTTCCTCAACCGCTGCCCTGCGCCTCAGCAGCTGACCGCTAGGGCCCGCGCGTCAGCGCCTTCCTCCACCTCCCGCGCGCCCTGCGCCAGTCAAACCGCAACCACCGCCGTGCCCCCACTTCACATCGTGGGAGCGTCCTCCCCCGCGCCCGACCTCTATAAAACGGCGCTGAGCCCATCGCCACCCCTCCCTGCTGCCTCCCTCGCTTCCCTTTTGCACTCGTTGAGCGTAGCGGAAGCCGCAACCGTCGCACCGAAAACGCCGAGGTCCGCCATCTGCCCCTCCGCGCGGTCCGCCATCCCCGAGCTGCCTCCATCTCCGTTTTTCCCTACGGTGAGACCCCCTTGCTCCCCTCATTCTCCCCATGCCTTTAATTCCATGTTTCTTGGCCTCTAGAGCCCATTTCGCGTGCGCCCGTGAGCTCCACACCGCCGGCCATGGCGACCACCGCCTTGGCCGTGTCCTCCGACCGCTTTCTCGGCCTAGGCGAGTTCCCCTTCATCTCCTCTATTCCCCGATGCCTTTGGTTCATCGAACCGTGGCCTGTAGGCCGTGATCCGCACGCGCCGGTGAGTTCCTCGCTGTCGGCCATGGACACCCGCCGTGGCCGCCACTATTCCGGCCGCTGCCTCCTTCTCTCTCCCCTCAGTTCTGATCTGAGCCATCCATCACTTGCTCAACGGTCACCGAGGGCCGATACCCCTTCGCGGGTCTTTTTTCTAAAGAGACCCCCAAGTCTTTCCATTTTGAACCCACAGTCCTCGGCCGATTTTAAAAATCACAGATTTGATTTAAATCCGAAAATAGTTCATTCTAATTACAGAAATGCCACTGGATTTGTTTTGCTCATAAAAACTTTGTTTTAGCTCCGAATCGACCCGTTCAAATTGCGTTAGTTTCATAATTGCATAATCTACATGTTAGTACCACTGTTAAACATGTTTGCAACATTTAAATTTCATGGTTAGGTTTAATTAAATAAATTGCTATAGGAAACCCCGTTTAATTCATAACTTTCGTGTTTTAGCTCTGTTTTTCGTGAACTTCGCGTTGACGTGATCGTAGCGAGACGTAGATTCTTTTCATAAACATTTTATCTTGTTTTATATACTGCTGGTGTACTGTTCTAACTATAGGATTGTTTGCTTTGCATGAATGTTCCTGAAATGTTGTATGTTGCCGTGTTGGTCGTGTTCAGACAGTGAGGAGAACGTTGGTGACCAAGAGTTCTTTGATGGCCAGCAGGACTAGCAAGAGTTTGTAAACCAAGGCAAGTATAGCATGGGAGATTCCTTGATATCCTATTCACCCTTTACTAATTACTCATTTGCATGTGTCTAATTTTGATACCCGTAAGGACATCCTAGTGATTGATTATCTTGTTTCCTTGTCTCCTATGGGTTATATGCATATGGGTAGTTTGCTAGCACTCAAAGTAACTATACATGATCTACATAATGAATGATGGTTCTATGGAACAAAAAGGTAAAATTTGTTTTAAACAACTGAATTATAGGGCGAAGGAGCAAATGAATTTCGATCATGATGCTCTTGGCCCTCCATAAGGACTTATCTGTCGGCAAAAGCTGGGACTGATAGTGCAACTGTGAGGGTCATATGGCTCTGACTTTAGCTCAGTAATATGACCTTTTCTAGCTTGTTAGAGGTTACCTTTATGGTGCAAAAGGGGTTTGCCATGTTGGGTATAGGACTGCCCCTGTTCTTATGTGTATAGCCGTGAAGGATTTGTGTCATAGGAAAGGGGGGTTCCTACATCTGCCTATGGTGGAAACCTAGCGACCCTAACTTGTTAGAAAAACCTATGAAATGGCTTCATAGTGTACCCCGCCCGCTCACCTTGGCAGTGATATGGGAGTAATTAACCCGGGCATATGGGAAACACCACTCATGGTGAATGTGCACAACCTCTGTAGAGGGTTACAAACTATTATAACAGTCGTGCTCACGGTTATGAGCGGCCTGGAAAACTCATAGAATAACTGGTTATTTATTGTTGTTCATTTATGATGCCCTACGATGATAATATGATACAATGGATTCTGATATCTGATCATGTGGGTTTAATTGGGGCTTAAGCATAACATGATAATAGTTGATGATAAAATCTTGACTAAAAATGCTAACCGCAGTAAACCAGTGTCATCCTTTTTGAGCTTTCATAACCCCATGTTATCTTGTTAAGTATGGAAAGTACTTATGCTTGTTTATTTTCTATATTTGGATAAAAATCCCGGATGGGTAACAGATGTCAATGAGTATGAGGAGTTTCCTAAGGACTTTTAGTATGAGGAGTTTCCTGAGGAGTCCAATGGATGATCCCTTGCAATATTTGTTGGTTGGAGCATTGGAACTTGATTGCTTGTACTTGCTTGATCATTTGTTTGAGATGATGTACTAGCCACTTGATCTTGTTCATTGTCATGAGAGCCACTTGTACTAGCTTGATTTGTATCATCTTGCACATTTGAGTTAGAGAGCACTTGCACTTGATCATCTTCATCATAATTCACTTGCCTAGGCCTCAATTCACCAACATCCATGTCCTTCATGGCATTTGAATGTTGAATGCCTCTAACATCTTCCAAATTCTCATTCTCTTCTTGTGAACCCTTGGTTTCATCAAATTCAACATCATGAACTTCCTCAAGAGTACCACTATCCTCAAGAGTACCACTATCCAAATATGCTAACACATGTGCCCAATCTAGTGCCTTTCTTTAAGATATAGCATTTGCAACCAAAGACCCGAAAATATGCTCAACCGGACTCACCTAGCGTCCAGTCACACGGTGACTCTTCTGTGCGCTGCCACATCAGTAGGACCGGACACACCCCTCCAGCGTCCGATCACTAAGTGACTCAGCGTCCAGTCAGAGACCGACACCAGTGTCTTCATGCTCCACCTGACCGGACACGCCAGTCCTACCGAGACCAGCGTCCGGTCACTTACAGTGACCTTTGTCTTTTCTGTCTAGGGCGTCGGTGGCACCATTGGATTGTCTACACTCTATAGGCAGACACTCCACCGGTGAAGTTTCCTACCCTTGCTCAAATGTGGCGACCACCAAGTGTATCACCTTGTGCACATGTGTTAGCATATTTTCACAAAACATTTTCAAGGGTGTTAGCACTCCACTAGACCCTAAATGCATATGCAATGAGTTACAGCATCTAGTGGCACTTTGATAACCGCATTTTGATACGAGTTACACCTCTCTTAATAGTACGGCTATCGATCCTAAATATGATCACACTTACTAAGTGTCTCGATCACCAAAACAAAATGGCTCCTACAATTTATACCTTTGCCTTAAGCCTGTTGTTTTTCTCTTTCTTCTTTTCAAGTCCAAGCACTTGATCATCACCGTGGCATCACCATCATCATGTTATGATCTTCATTTGCTTCACCAGTTGAAATGTGCTACCTATCTCATGATCACTTGATAAACTAGGTTAGCACTTAGAGTTTCATCAATTCACCAAAACCAAACTAGAGCTTTTAGCGACGCGAGGTGGCCTCGGTCCCTCCACAGGCTGGCCTTCGAACCCCGGTCTCCCGATTTAGGGTCGGGCGGCCCAAGCCCCCGAGCCCTGTGGGGTTCGGTAGGGGTCAGGCGAGTTTCATGCGTCACCCTATCCTTGGTTTCCACAACCAGAGAGCTGAGCTAACGACACTTGCCTCGATGGCTCGAGTATCACGCTCAGTGAGCTCGCTAATGGGCATGTTCGAGTGGAATCCGGGTCTATCATCTGCTGACGGGGTTGGCAGAGCCCTCATGTGGCATTCCACTATTTCTTAACCCGCCTCCCAATAGATGCCCGAGCCGTTCAATAAGCTCGGGTGGCCCGTTGGCCTCTCCTCGATGGAGATTCTTTAGGCTTGGCTCAATGTTAAAATCGAACGGGAAAGGTCAAGATGTCCCTGTCCGCTTCTAAGCAGGGTCGGGCAAGGTCGCTGGGGCTCATCTCGGTTTTTTCCCCTGGCTGTGTTTGATGGGAGGCGACCTTGAGCCCTTCGTGGGCCAGCCTTCGAACCTCGGTCGGTCGCCGCTCATATCAAATGTGACGACTACCGCTTCACTGTAAGGAAAATGGACCCTTGGCCCATTTACTTTGGATTTTGGTGTTTGATGACCAACACAATCAAATTGGACTAATGAATTTGTAAGTGTTTGTTTTGTAGTTCAATAGGGTGCAAGACATAACTTGGACAAAGGCGACGTGATGATCCGATGATCAACACCTCAAGCAAGACCTTAGGAGCACAAGAGAAGATCCAAGAGATCAAGCAAAGTCCAAGCATGAAGATTGGAACCAAGCCGTATGCAAGATCGCGAAGAAATGAGCTCACTATGGTGACCGGATGCTGGACCGGACGCTGGACAAGCAACCGGACGCTGTGACCGGACGCTGGGCAAGTAGCTCGGTAGACAGGCGACCGGACCCTAGACCGGACGCTGGCGGCAACCAACCGGACGCTGGACATTAGCGTTCGATCAAGTACAGTAAGGTTCTACAGCGGCAAATCTACGACCGGACACGTCCGGTGGCAGGCGACTAGACGCTGGCCAGCGTCCGATCAGTATATTGCCGGCTCAATGGTTGGGATGACCGGACGCATTCGGTCAGGACGATTCAGCGTCCGGTTAGTAGCAGTTTCGCGGGAATTCGACCCCAACGACTACTTTCTCAGTCGGGCTTATAAATACAACCCCCAACCGGCCATTTGAGGAAAGTGGAGCTGAGAAAACATACCAAGGGTGTTGATACACCATTTTAGTGATCTCCACTTGCATAGTCTTAGTGATTCATCAGGTGATTAGCGTAGGTGCTTTGCGAAGTGCTTAGGTTGATTAGACCACCGCTTATGCGCTTGCTCTAGGTTTAGGCCTAGTGTTTAGTGAGGTTTGCATACCTCTTACCACTCAGTGCTTGCGAGCACCATTGTTGTACATCGAAGGGGCTTGAAGTCTTGCAAGATCACACCAACCGCATTTGTGGTGTGGCCGCCACCGTGTACCGGAGGGAACAAGGCCCGCGGCGTTTTGACCGGAAGCTTGATAGTGAAGACGGTGGGGAGCATCCGGGAGAGGCTTGTCGAAAGGCATGTCGGAGACCCACTTGTGCATGGGGAAGGCCCGAGGCTATCCACGGAGTTACCCGACCGGGAGCTTGGCTCTTGCGAGGGATTCCTTGCGAGGGGCTCCAACGAGGACTAGGGGGAAGCTTGCGCGCTTCTCGATACCTCGGTAAAAATACCAGAGTCGTCGATGGGAGTTTGCATATCTCTATCTTGCTCTTTAGCTTCCGCATTTACATTGATTACTTTACTACGTTTGTGGTAGAGATAGCAACACACTAGCAAAACCATAGTTGCACATATAGTTTATCTTTTGCATAAGGTTTTTCTAGGGTTAGAAAAAGAGGCCTTTGTTTTGAGTTAGATTTTTTAAGTTGCCTAATTCACCCCCCTCTTAGGCGTCACGGTCCCTTCAATTGGTATTAGAGCCGGTTGGCTCATATTTGGACCTTTTTCTTAACCGCCGTTGAGCCGACGCTATTGTAGAGTGGTTGGGATGGATACCGCTAGGCCTCCACAATTTGATGGCACTAACTTCCTCTACTATAAAGCTAGAATAGCTTGCCACCTTGAGGCGGTTGATTTAGGTGTATGGAGAGTCACTCATGACGGGATGAAACCCATTAAGAATCCCGAAAAGCCCACAAAGAGTGATGAAAAAGAAATGCATTTTAATGCTAGAGCTAAGAATTGCTTGTTTGAATCATTTAGCATGGATGTGTTTAACCAAGTGTTCACCTTAAATACGGCACATGAAATTTGGTTAAAACTCCAAGAGCTCCATGACGGCACAAGTAATGTCCGTGAGCAAAAACATTGTCTAGCTAAGCAAAATTATGACTCTTTTGCTATGAATGATGATGAGCTTGTTCGTGATATGTATTCTCGATTGAATCTAATTATCAGTGAGCTCCATTCAATAGGATTATTAAAGCTAGATGATGCGGACATCGTGAGGAAGATCATCTCCATCTACCACAAAAGAAATATGCAAGCATCATCACCATCCTTCACAATATGGAGAACTTGAGCACCATGACCCCGGGGATTGTCATTGGCAAGCTAGTGGCATTTGAAATGTCACGTAAGATGGGTCAAGGAGAAGCATCTTCATCAAGCAAAGGCCAAGCTCTCGCTTGTAGCGAGAAGAAAAAGATGAAGGGCAAGAAAGTTGAGTCAAGCTCAAGCTCAAGCTCCTCAAGTGAAGAAGATGAGGATGATGATGATGATGAACAAGAATCAAGTGATGATGATCAATCTTCCTCCTCCACCTCCGACCTTGATGAAGAATCAATCAAACTTATCAAAAAGGTGGAGAAGATGATCGTAAGGCTCAATGTCAAGGATGCGCCCATCCAAATTCAAGACCTCGTTTTCACTAATCAAAGAAATGAGCAAAGAAAGAGAGGATGCTATGGATGCGGCGAGTTGGGGCAGTTTGTGGAAGTTTGTCCAAACAAGCCCACATCCAAGACAAAGAATAAGGCATGCAATAACTAAGCCCTCACATCAATAAGATCATGGGATGATTCTTCAAGTGAAGAAGAACCCCATCACAAGAGGCGAGGCCGCAAGCACTCATCATCAAGCACTTCTCGTGTGTGCCTTATGGCACGAGGTAACGAAAGCTCTTCCTCTAGTGAGAGTGATAGTGATGATGATATGCCTTCTTATCATGAACTTGTGCAAGAAAATCTTAATTATGCTAAAGCTTGCACTAGTCAACAAAAGAAGCTCAAAAGTTTAAAAGAAAAGCTAGATAGTTCACAAAAAGCATACAAAACCTTGCTTGAACAATATGAGAACTTTGCTAATCTCAATGTTGAACTATCTACTAAAATTGAGAAACTTGAGACTAGTGCAACAACAAATGCATGCACAAACAATGATGAGCAACTCTTAAAGAAAAATGAAAAATTAAAAGAAAAGTTAGCTAGCTCACAAGAAGCATATAATAGTTTGCTTGCTAAAATGGAAACCATGTGCAAACATTGTGATGAGCTAACCAATAAAGTTGCTAATCTTGAAGCCGTTAGCACAACCCCCACCAAGGCATCTAAAAAGAAAAGTTCTATCTTTAACATGTCTAAAAAGGATGCCTCTACTTCTTGTAATGATTTATGTTTAGACTCATCTTTGTGCAACCAAGTTTGTGTTGAGAAAGTTGTTGTAGATATATGCACACAAGAGGTTGCAAAGGAGAATGAGCAACTCAAGCAAGAAGTAGCTCGCCTCACCAAGGACTTGACTCAAGTAAAAGGCAAGGCGAAGCAAACCCAACTTCATCAAGATAACACCGTCAAGGGAGTGAAGAAGCTTGATGAAGGACAAACCGTGGTTTGTTACGTGTGCCACAAGGAAGGTCATAAGTCCTATGAGTGCAAGGTGAAGAATGGGGGAGGAGCAAAAAAGAAGGAGAAAAAGCAAACAAGCAAGTTCTCCAACACCTACACCAACAAGGTGGACAAGAAGGCCTCCTCACCTTATCTCTTGAAGAAGAATAAAAATGACAAGGTGGTGGCCATCAAGGTGAACAAGCAAGCCAACAATGGGGTCAAACGCTTTTGGGTGCCAAAGGAAATCATTTCAAACATGAAGAGCACCAAGAAGGTTTGGATCCCGAAAGGGAAGTGAGAAGTCCGTCGGACTACGGGGAATTGGAGACTTGGCAAAGTTTGGGTGTATTTCATGGGGTGCATCATGATGGACAAAATCATTGCCAAGTGGGTTAGTGAATACTATGGACCCAAATTCCCCTTTCCATGTTAGGTAACTAGGTGTCATTACTTTCAATTAGTATTCATTTCAATCGGTATTGTTTTTCAATTGATATACTCTTAAAGCATCTAGTTATCTTTCATGCCTATGTTTGCATTTACATGCTTAAATCTTTTATCATGCATTCAATAGGTATATCATATGGTAGGCTTGCTCGGTTTCATTATCAACCCTTGGAGCAAACCTACATGGTTTAAAATTGTTTAGGAGCACGGCACATAGCTTGTTTTACAATTATTTATCTAATATGTGCCAAAGTCCAAATTGTAGATAATCTCTCCCAAATATCATCTTTCAAGTGGTATTTTGATACTTAAATTAATGTGCACAAATTTTATAAGTATTCAACACTTGTGTGCACAAATTTAGGGGGAGCTTAATTTACAAGTTGGATGCTTTGAGACTAACACCTTTTCAAGCTTATCTTGTGTGTAGTATTCTCATTGCAAGGAAAATGGAGTCCCCGGAGGAAAGCATTATACTTCAATTGGTAGAAATCAAATTGATTTTCACATGTGGTATTTCTAAACCGATATCACCATGTTGATCTCACTTTGATATTTATTTGCTTTCTCCATGCATTATATAGATTAACCTCTCTTGTACAATAAATTGCTAATTATGCATATGCTTTGTTTTTTATCATATGTATGCTTAAATTTAGGGGGAGCTTAGTCTATATAATGTGATAGTCAAGTTTTGTGACCTATTCCATGCTAATCAAATCCTTCATTTGGTTCACAAAGTTTGACCCTCCCTTGTGCTACTAATGTATTCCTTTTGGGTGTTTGATGCCAAAGGGGGAGAATTTGAAGGACCAAAGACAAGCATTTAGTTACAAGTAGTAATGGTCCGAGAAAGGGAGAAAAGTGAATTATGGGTTAGTCTAAGTAATGGGAGAATTTTTTAGAAAGCTAGGCTTTAATCCATAATATCACATGGGGACATTTGCAAGGACAAGACAAGCTTTTAAGTAAAGTTTTAATTGGTATCTGTAAATTAGTATCATATAACCTTGCCCTTTGCATTGCATCCTAGCAAGTAGGTAGTTTTTAACTTCCAAATTCTTATTATTTGCTTGCTTTGGTCGTGTTGGCATCAATCACCAAAAAGGGGGAGATTATAAGGAAAATGGACCCTTGGCCCATTTACTTTGGATTTTGGTGTTTGATGACCAACACAACAAAATTGGACTAATGAATTTGCAAGTGTTTGTTTTGTAGTTCAATAGGGTGCAAGACGTAACTTGGACGAAGGCGACGTGATGATCCAATGATCAACACCTTAAGCAAGACCTTAGGATCACAAGAGAAGATCCAAGAGATCAAGCGAAGTCCAAGCATGAAGATTGAAACCAAGCCGTATGCAAGATCGCGAAGAAATGAGCTCACTGTGGTGACCGGATGCTGGACCGGACGCTGGACAAGCAACCGGACGCTACGACCGGATGCTGGGCAAGTGGCTCGGTAGACAGGCGACCGGACCCTAGACCGGACGCTGGCGGCAACCGACCGGACACAGGGAGCAGCGTCCGATCGAGTATAGTAAGGTTCCAGAGCGGCAAATCTGCGACCGGACGCGTCCGGTGGAAGGCAACCAAACGCTGGCCAGCGTCCGATCAGTATATTGCCGACTCAATGGTCAGGATGACCAGACACGTCCGGTCAGGACGATTCAGCGTCCGGTCAGTAGCAGTTTTGCGGGAATTTGACCCCAACGGCTACTTTCTCAGTGGGGCTTATAAATACAACCCCCAACCGGCCATTTGAGGAAAGTGGAGCTGAGGAAACATACCAAGGGTGTTGATACACCATTTTAGTGATCTCCACTTGCATAGTGCTTAGTGATTCATCAGGTGATTAGCGTAGGTGCTTTGCGAAGTGCTTAGGTTGATTAGACCACCGCTTATGCGCTTGCTCTAGGTTTAGGCCTAGTGTTTAGTGAGGTTTGCATACCTCTTACCACTCGGTGCTTGCGAGCACCATTGTTGTACATCGGAGGGGCTTGAAGTCTTGCGAGATCACACCAACCGCGTTTGTGGTGTGGCCGCCACCGTGTACCGGAGGGAACAAGGCCCGCGGCGTTTTGGCCGGAAGCTTGATAGTGAAGACGGCGGAGTGCATCCGGGAGAGGCTTGCCGGAAAGCATGTCGGAGACCCACTTGTGCGTGGGGAAGGCCCGAGGCTATCCACAGAGTTACCCAACTAGGAGCTTGGCTCTTGTGAGGGATTCCTTGCGAGGGGCTCCAACGAGGACTAGGGGGAAGCTTGCGCGCTTCTCGATACCTCGGTAAAAATACCGAAGTCGTCGATGGGAGTTTGTGTGTGGGAAGGGTGCCTGAGAAGTGGAGTGCCCGAAGGGCAAGTCTTGACTGCAGAGGTGACCATGACCAAAGTCTGAGCCATCATCATACTATGACTGGACGGGTATACCTTTTGAACACAACAGTGTGTCGTGGTTGGCAGGCCAGCTTAGTCTAATCACTGTCATTAGCTTCTAGTCCTTTGTATGCTTCGGAAGTTAGATTTTCTATTGGCTGCACCTGGTTCTGGTTGTGGTGACTTAGTGGCTGTATAGCCAGAACCAATTCCAGGAAGATGTTGACTGCCTGTAGTCAGAGTACAAGGCAAGGATCTAGATTGTTATTAGTCGTGCATTACTTACGAGCATCCTGACTGTTAGTGGTAGACTTGTGAATCGTGATATTCACAGTCGGCGTCGGCGCGAGGCAAACAGAGGGATGGCGAGCTGGGGAGGGAGAGCAGAGCTGTGGCGTTGGTGCACACACGGTAGTTCGGCTCGGCAAATGTAGACATAAGTAATCAAGTCAGAGACAGAAGCAAAGCAAAAGCCGGAGAGCATGGGTGCGGATGGATGGGGAGACTTTGCAATGCAGCGAATTGCAGGGCCACGATGAGAACGAGACAGTGATCAAAAGTAATGTCGGGCGAGTACGTTGCACGCCGGAAAAAAAATAAACGAAGTTGCTGCGCTCTCTTTCTCATCAGTTCGTGCTTAACAAAATAAACCCGTGAGTTTATATATATGTATCGTTCTATTTATTAATGGATTTTATTTTATTTATAAAAGTTGATTTTTATGCTTAATCTAACCGAACAAACCGTTTGCTAGATTCATCGTCGGACATTCCTAAATATTTCTATGCACCGAGTAATTCAACTTAGGCGTTTATTCGAGTCCACAAAACTGGGTCACCAGATTCGCTTATCGCCTCAAGTACATTTTAAACTAAAAACACGAGAAACTCGTTTTGAAAATTTTACTTAGGCCTAAATCGCGGTGCTAAACGAGATCGTAACACTAGGGGTGTTACAGATTATAGATGGGAGAAAAGAGGAAAACCATAGGCAAAGGAAGTTCTTCAAGGCCGCCAGTCTTCCTTTTCCTCTGTGCAGGCCCTACTGACATGGCAGGCGGTGATAGGGATAGCTCCACGCCGGGCGCATGTCCGCTGACCCTGACAGGGCCACGCGGGGCGTCTGTCCGCTGATGATGCCATGTCCTGGCATTGTCAGCGAATTGTCACATCCCATCCCGCCCCGGCGGGTGGCACGGCTGACCAGGGTGCTAATCAGACGAGGCAGGGCCCATGGCCTCGGTGCCCGGACGAGGCGGGGCCTGGCAAGTGGCGTAGTCGCGCTCTTGATTGCGCGGACGAATCAACGTTGATGGTTATTAGCTCCTCTTTGGGTACCCTAGTATTGGTCCCTGATAGACCTGGAATACAACTTATAAGAACATGAAAAAGGGAGAAAAGAAAAAGCGACTGCCCTCAAAATAAGACATTGAATTACAAGCAGCGTTTGGCGTTTGGCAAAAGAAAATAAATTAAGAAACAAAGAAAGAGTTGAAAAAAAAATGAGCCAAGCTAATGAGATGAGACTAGTCTGCTTAACCACTGCTCGTGGGGTGTTAGATTGATCTCCACCAATTGGCCCAACGGTCAATTGGGCCCTTGGATCCGCGCCCTGATCGGGGGCGTCCAACCGTTCTATGGTTGGTGGGCCCCCGTCGCACAACGCCATAAAAATAGAGGTAGGGGCTGGTGAACAAGGCACGAGGTTCATCTGAGCCACCAGACGCCCCCACCTACAGTCCCTAAATCCTAAGCCGATCTAGTGAGGGGGCGTTGTCAGCGACGGGAAGACCTCCACCGGCCACCGCCGTCTCTGCACCGCCGTCACTGCGTCCGCGACTTCACCACCGGACCTCACTGCGCCACCGACAAGCACCCTATGGCAAGCTCGTCTTTTACGAAGGCGGTCGATGGTTTGCACCTCCGCAACCCTCCTCTCTCTTTTTCTCTCTGTTTCTTGCAATAGCATGTTCTAGGATTTGCTATTCAATCCGATGTCTATGTATGTTAGATCTATGCCTACATGATCGGAGCTCTCTGCTTGAACGAGCTGCTCGTGTGCCATGAACATGATGACCTCGGGAGGTGTGGAACTGTGGATTATCGATAGCGGTATCCTAATTCTGTTGTACGAGCGCCAGCGGGCAGCACCCACGCGATCAGTCAGTACACAACGAAATTCAGTCAAATGCGTTCTGCAGATTCTTGGGGTCGGATAAACAAGATCATGTCCTGACTGCTTTTTTCTAGTCTAGTAATAAAATAGTGGAATGGTACAGAGATGTCAAGCAGGCAAGACGAAGACATAGTACACGGATTGCTTCAGACGGTGTGCATCGTGCAAGAGGGGCAAGAATCCTACCATCTGCTTGAAGGACTGAAGGACAGCTACGGGGATGGCAGCGGCGGCGGTGGCGGTGGCGGCAGTGGCTGATGAAATGGTTCATTACGAGCCCGTGGAGTTGATGAGCGGGGCGGCGGCGGAGCTGCAGGTATCCTCAGGCCAAGGGGTCTCAGCGGCGGCACCGGAGCTTCTTGATGGTAGCCATGGCGACCAGAGCCTGGCGGCAGCGGTTGCTGTTGCAGCACAGGTGATGTGTGGCAAGCCGGAGCCAGCCCCTGCCTCTGCCTGGTCATGGTGCACCTCAGCTCGGCGGTCGATGAGACCAAAGCGAGCGCTAGGATCACCAGAGCTCGGGCAACAAGACGATACGAGTGTGTCATCACTGCGATGTGATGTACTCTATTGAACTTCTGGTGGCCTCACCAGCTATAACCATATCCTGAACTTACCTGAGGAGACCCTCGGCTCAAATTGGTTTTGGATTGTGGAAGCGTGACAAAATCGGCCGACCGCTCTTGGCGACCACCCACGAGGCCACGAGGGTGCTCTGAATGAGGCGTTTAATAGCTCGTACGGTACGGTCATGACCATGCCATGACTGATTCCTGTCCTCCTCGTGTTGTTGTCGTGCTACCAGCTCTGATCCGTGACGTGAATGCACCGAGCGTTTCACGCAGCTGTAGTAGAGCATTGGCACATTTGTTTTTTGAAATCTCAGGTGGTACAGCGAAATCTCAGGTGGCACATTTCGGTAAACAAGGGCCCTTGCTTGAGATTGGCATGCACATGGAATTCGGCCTGCGGTGCTTGCGTCGAAAATTTAAACACTCACTACCCACAGAGTTAAGCCAACACACGCCGACAAACACCAGCACCTCCGCTATGACCTATGACTACGACTATGAGCAAGGCGGCGGTGGCGGCAATGGCACCCCATAATTCACTAGACGCCCGGGCCGCGGCGAGGGCGGAGCCGGTGCGGTCCTCTGCACACCAAGATATCTCGGCACCGGGGCTTGTCTACGCTGATCTTGGTGACCAGGGCACGGTGGCGGGGGCGATACGGACGGAGGCGACACCAGGCATGGTGGAGCTGGAGCCTGTCCCTGAAGCTGACCTGAGCCCATCGCGTCGGCGACATGGTAGCGCCTGGGGCTCTGCTGCTCGGCGTCTGAACGGGCCAGAGCTACAGCTGCCAGGATCACGAGAGCTCCGGCAATCAGCCGGGGAGCGGAAAGTGCCATTGGTGATGCTCTGAAGTTTGAACTTCTCACGGGAATGGCTGATGGCCTCATTGCGCTCTGAACTTATATGGAAGATGTAAAACCGGACTTCCCGGACAAAAGGTGGAGACCAGACTGGCTCGCACTCTGCAAAGTGTGGCAAAATTCTGTGAATTACCTGCCCGCTGGTACGGCATTGACGTGTAACTACTGTCTTGTGGTGGTGCATGAATCTGGTTCAGTGATTCTGCTTGCCAACCTGCTGCTCTGTCTGGTGTGCCAACTGCAAGTGAATCCATTGCCCTACCGTGGCCCGTGGGGAAAGAGGCATTCCATATGCATGGCACTCTATTTTTAATTTCGAGATACCAATCTGCAAGACATTTTGCTATAAAAAAACACCCCACCATCATACATGCATTAAGCCAATTATGGTCCCGTTCGCTTCGCTGAAAAAATAAGCTGAAACACTGTTCCGGCTGATTTGTTGTGAGAGAAAAACACTGTTCCGACTAAAAAAACAAGCTGAAAAGTACGGATTATAAGATAAGCGAACATGTTAATCAAAGTTACATACTTCTAAACCTCAATATTTTTTAGAGCTTTCACACACACACAAAAATCAACAATGAAACTACTAAGCATGGTCCCAGGCCTCCCGGATTTTACTATTTGCAAATTACTTTAGCTTATAGAAACATAATGATCAAACATAATCGATTTATTGTTTCTTTATTGGTGAATAAGGGTAGAAACGGCTAGACTCATGTAGATGTAGTGGGTGGTTTTTGCAACGAAGTGGATTAGGTAGGGGACATTTTGCAACAAAACGTCTCATGGTGTGTTATCTCAGAACTAAATGACATATGGAGTGGCTTCTTCTTCTTTTTTTTGAAAAGAACCGACAGGTTAACTGTCGGTCTATGTATTGATAGAGAAGATGAACACACAAAACATTACAACATAAGAACACCACCACAACGACAACACAAAAAACCACCCCAACAAGCTTTGAACCCAACACCGGCAACAAGGGTCACCAGACAAGCTGTAGCAACATCCATGGTGGGAAGGGGTCCTCCAAAGCGATGCCTCCATGGAGGAAACGGCGTCCTCGGACGTCGCCAACGCTGAACAGAAAAATCCATTCGAGTTTTTTCAACCGAAGACCCCAAGCGAAATGGAGATGGACTTCACAACAAAGCCTCCAACGAGAAAAACGGCATCAAAGACGTCGTCAATGTCAACTTCAAACATGAAGCAAGGCCTTAGCCTGAAACCCATCTCACTACCTCACCATGGAAGGGCCACCGCCGTCGCACCGAAGAGGCCATCGCCAAGCGAGACCTATCGCCGAGACAGCGACTGCAAAGAGCAGCTGCTAGCAGGCCATCACAGCCACAATGATCGAGACACTAGCATGCGTGGCTTGTCACTACAGTGCCAGCCAGAGGCCGCCTCTGACCTGCTAGACACCAGCCTTCGCAGGTTGCCCCCAAGAAGCTACAAAGAGTGAGGACAACCCCTGCCGTCGACGACAAAGACATCCAACAAGGCTCTAGAGCACACCACCAGCATTTCGAGACGGCAAATCAGAGAAGATTGCCTCCAAATGGTAGTCACAGCCGCAGCGAATAAGTCACAGACATGCGTGACCATCCGCTGCAGCGCCAGTCCCGAAGGACCGCAGCATACCAAATGTCGCCAAACAACCTGCACGTAGTCGTCCGGAAGACGAAAGCAGACCGGCCATCCCCTCCGAAGGAATGCCCTGCCAAATCAAACAACTGTCCTCCAAAATTGGTCGTGTTGTCATTGTCGTCGAGGAATGGCACGCGCAAGGGTGATGGCATGCCGAAGCCCAACACCCACTCTTCCCCTGCGACGCCTTCACCCCACAAGCAGATCAGCACCAAGGCTGCCGGATTCATCGCCGGAGACGGGCCGCGCTGCCTTCAGGCTTGGACCCACCGGATCCGGCCGCCCCTCGCAGACCCGGCCGGGGGAGAACCGGATCTACCCGCCGGAGCTCCACCACCGTCCCTGGGGCCGATGGAGAGCCGGAGCAGTGCCCCTGCCGCTCCACGCCGCTCGTGCCGCATCGCCGCGGCGTGTCACCGCGTCACCCGCGGCCTCGGAGCCTCCTCGCTTGATCCTCGAGCTCTGCAGCCGCTGCCTAGGCTGGAACAGCCGGATCCAGGCATCAGCTCACCAGATCCGGCCTCTCCACGCAGATCTGGCCAAGGGAGAGGCGGATCAGCTCGCCGGAGCACTGGGGCCGACCACCGAAGGAACCATCGCTGTTGAAGCTTTTTTCGGCATCCAACTGGTCGGAGAAAACCCCGCCGCCGCCTTCCTCGCGGTAGTACGGGCTTCCCGTGGACCGCTCGGGCGGCGGTGAGGCAAGCGGGAGGGAGGTTTGTGGGCGGCGGCGCTGGTGTCGGGGGTCCGCCCGAGCCGCCCCACAGGAGCGACGCGGGTGCGACGGGGTGGAGTGAATTCGGCCTATATGGAGTGGCTTCTACAATTTCCTCAAAGGCAACAGATACTTAAAAAATGAACCAAGCAAAAGAGTTGTCGATTATATTATTAAAAACAAACCTATGCTGAGCAACTCGGCCTAGCAACAACTTGAGAGGATGAACCAACGACGATGACAACTACAACAACAAAGAAAACAACCTCCAAGGTAAACGATAAGCCAATAGCAACTAAACTTCTATAGACATGAGTGATTCTAGCAGATCTGGTGGTAATAATTCTTTCATGGACTTTCCATATCCTTGAATTGCATTCTCATTGAGTTTTCATCATTCCTAACAATCTTCAAGTCTTTTAGAACTTTGTGATTGGCAAGGTGGGCACTTCGACGAACCAACTACTTGTCATAAAATTTGTGCTGGCATTTCGTCGCTGATGTCATTGATGGTAGGGATGTATCACCTTTATTAGCAGATCATTTGGTGGCTTGGGCTCTTCTGCCCTGACCTCATTAGTATCTACCACGAGCCCATGACTTGGACAACGGCCCAAAGATAAGTTGTGTGGAGGGCGATCCTCCGCACAGCGCTACGGGGCACCAAAGGCCTGAAGCCTTGCGGCGAGGCGACAAATTTTGCTATGTAAAATGATATTCTATTTTATTTATCCTGTGATCATGGATGCCTAAAAATAATTAAACCACGGAGCATTACATGACGTAGACTCGGAGGGTACAAAACATCGAGCACACGCACCAACGAACAGCTACAAACTGACTCCATCCAAATTTAAAATGGGTAGCAAGAGACCTAAAATCGGTTACTTCGGCCCTTGCTCTGGAAAGCAACAGGTGAATTCACAGCGACCCAAAAGAAAAAGGTCACTTCTGCAGACAGACAGACAGGAGGTGGAGTGGCGAGGCGTCGAGGGGGCTGGACTGAGCGAAGCAAGCAGGTGCCGTAGAAGGACAGCGCGAAATGTTGGCACGATGGAGGCGTTGCCGTAAAGCTACCAAAACGAAGCCAAAAAAGGCGGTCCGGAAAAGGCCGCCGCCCACGGTCCATCTTTTGCCCTGTTCCGTGGTGATTTTTTTTAATTTTAACATTTTTTAAACTAATTTTAAATCTAACACGGTCGTTTTTTTTAACTAACACTTTTGGCCGTGCCTATTGCCCTGGCGCGGTCAAATGCCTATGCCACGTCATGCATGGTGGCGCGGCACAGGGCTGACGTGGCGGTAACCGGGTCCGCTGACCGCTGATGGGGCAGGTCCTGCCGTGCCACCGATCTTGGCGCAGCAGTACTGCGCCACGGAGCATGGCGCGGCTGCGCCAAATAAAACCCCGCAGCGAGGCCGCTCGCCCGCCCGCTGCCTGCCCGCCCGCCCGCCGCCAGCCACCTCTGCCCCGCCGCCGCGCAGCTCCCGCGGCCGCCTACGCCGCGCCCGCCTGCCCACGCCGCGCCCGGCCACTCCTGCCGCGCAGCGCCCGCGCCGGCCGCGCCCGCCTGCCCACGCCGTGCCCGGCCAGTCCCGCCATGCAACGCCCATGCCGGCCGCGCCACGAACGCCGGCGCGTCAAGACCGTCAGCTCCTAAGGTACCCCCTCTCGATTTCATGTTATTTTGATTATTATTATTTTAGGATAATTAGTTATTGAGGATAATTAGTGATTTATGATAGTTAGTAATTTAGGATAGTTAGAGTTTTATGATTGTTATTGATTTATGATAGTTTGTCAAATTTAGGATACTGATTTAGGATAGTTAGGTTAGTGAATTTGTTTGTGATTTACGTAGGTAGTTTTTAGGTTCGAGGTTGTGTGTTCTAGTATAGTTAGGAATTTGGGTTTATGGATTGATTAGGTATTTATTAATTAGTTTATAGTTAGTTATTTAGTTAGGGATTTTGGGTATACCTACTAGTTTACAAACGTCGGTACTTACTAGTGCGTGATACGTCGATTTTGATGACTTCATGAAGTTTCGTCAAATGCTTATATTCCTAGTGAAGTTGTTTATGTTACAAGTGTGTGATATGTCTGTTAATGTTACTTTGAATATATACATGTGCTTTCATATTGTGTTCGTATTGCATAACAAGTAGTTCAAATTTTGCAATGCTACATAATGTTAATTTGAATTTTGTTAATTTGAATACTCTAACATTTTTTTATCAATTTGTAATAGGATGACCCCACCCACGCAGCACCCGTTGTACCCCATTCTTGAGGTGGAGTACGACGACCAGCACCGAGCACATATCTTGAGTGACAACGACGCAGAGGTGGCGTTGCCTCCTTTGAGGCCCCGCACACACACCAGGGCGCACCAGTGGGATGAGCGTTACGTGCCATACATACGGCGTGCTGACTTCCTCGAGCTTGTCCGTGTTGTCAACCACGGTCTTTCGCCCCTTGACCCAGCACTACTTACTGCAGCTGTAGACAGGTGCGAGTGCATTCTTTGTACATAAACTTTCTTGTAACAAATTTGAGGCAAGTAACCGTCGTTCTATTCTTATATCAGGTGGAGGCCTAAGACCCACACGGTCCACCTACCTTGTGGCGAGATGACCTTGACTTTGCAGGACGTGAAGGCTATTTTTGGCCTTCGGTTGGGGGGACTTCCAGTGACAGGGATAGTTGACAACGATCACTGGAGAGAGTTGGTGGCTCAGTTTACTGGCTTTCTTGCACCGGATGACGAGGCTTCGAAGAAAAATAAGTGAGAAATTAAAGCTTATTTAATACTTGCATTGCTTTTCTGCAGCCATCGGGTCTCATTTTGTTTGGTAAATTTTAGGAAAACTTCCGGTGTTTCATCGTCCTGGATCACGGAGCGCTTTGATTACTTGGACGCACAGGCTGAGGAGGCTCAGATCGACAGGTTCGCTCGAGTTTGGCTCTAGCACTTTCTTGGTGCTTTCCTCTTCCCAAACGCCTCGGACAACACCATCAACAGGATCTTCCTTGACATACTATGCCAGCCATGAGAGAACATAGCGGCGTACAGCTAGGGCAGCGCAGTCCTAGCATGGATGTATCGACACCTATGCGTTGCCTGCCGTCGCACCTCAGTGTACGCGAACCTTGGGGGTTGCTCGTACCTACTCTAGGTTTGGTGTTAGGAACGATGGCCCGTTGGGAGGCCACTTAGTACTGGTTTACCGGTAAGTACTTTGGTTTATTATATTCTTCGATATGGTTACATATGATGAGTTTATTAATGGCTAATTCATTATCGTGTTCAATGCAGCAATGGAACGGATAGGATACACTCCCTACAGCTCTGTTTATCTGGACAGAATCAGAGTTAGTTAGAGGGAATACGAGACGCAAGTACAGGGAGTACACGGACGGTCTCGATGTCCTAACACAGCACCAGGTTACACTCTCTTTACTATCATACCTGTGTCTTGTTTGATCTACACTATATCACAACCTAACTCAATTATGAAATTTCAGGTGCATTGGTGTCCTTGGGATGCTCCGGAGCTCCAGTACTATCTCAGTCCTATCACTAGGGACGAGTCAGACCAGTATCGCTGCAACACCCCTCTTATTTTCTTCCACGTGGTCGAGATTCACTTACCCATCAGGGTCTGCAGACAGTTTAGAAGAATGACAGGCTGGCCATCACCGCTTTACTCCACCAACCAAGGATTACACGAGTGAGTTATCGATTAATAACAGAGCTACAATTCAGAGGTGTGTGTGGTACAACTAACATCGTTTTGTTGCAGGTATGACCGCAAAAAGAGGTACAAGACCAAGGATTGGCGCGTGACACACAACACGCACATCCACTTGTGGGAGACTAGGGAACGACATCCAGTCCATGTGGGTCCTCCACACGACCAGCACACCTTCGACAAGTATCTGCGCTAGCTTCACAGGTCTACGAGGACACATATCAAGCCCCCGTACACTGAGGAAGTGATTGACGAGGACTCAGAGGAAGATGTGATCGAAGATGTGTACGACGTTGCCACTAGAGAGGACACATAGCTACAGAGAGCCCCACTACAAAGATACATGGTAAGATACTTGAATGGTACAATTTGTTATCCATTTAGTATTAAGTATGTATACTAAAACTGTTCAACCGCATTTCTGTACCCAGGCGACACAATTGTCGAGGCTATCCAACGAAGCAGCGTACCGGCTTCACGAGTCTAGAGGGCTGGGGCCGGGCGTTCTCGTGGCTTTTATGGAGGTAAACATAAACTTGTCCGTTCCAAAAATGTTTATTCAGTGTATATGCGTTTGGAAAATGCACTAACTTTAACGTCTATTTATGCAGAAGGTGAAAAAGAGCTACAGGTAGCTAGCTCAGAAGCTGAGCTGCATGGACACTCCTTATGAGGAACCGCCACTCCCGGCGTGGTCGGGTGCCACGTCTTCAACCTCTTTGAGGACACCAGTCGACTCTTCTCAGCAGATGACAGGTGCAACTTCCACGGTACGTACACCACCACATCATAGCGCTGGTAAGGACCCTACAACCGAAGACGAGGAGGACGACGATGACGACGACGACCAGTGGGAAGATTGCCCGCAGGACGAGATCGGCATGTTTTAATTAGGTAGTGCCTCGCTTGGTACCCAAGGAGCCTCACAGGTACTAACAAAGGTAGTTTCTTTAAATACATAGGCTACATGAACTAACGATCATAAATAATTCTAAGTAATCGTGCATATCACATACTTGCAGGGTACGAGCTGTACGCACCGACAATGCAACCACACCGACATTGGCTACACTCCCAATGTGTTGCCAACAAATCCGAAGAGACAAAGACGTCCGAGGGATCCTTATACTCCTGGGTCTTAGTTTGTTAGGTCGAACTATTATTGGCGTCCAAAACTTGCAGGCTTAGTTGGTTATGTTATGTCGAACTTATGTCAAACCAATTAAAATGTTATGTGGCAGCTTGTCAACTTATGTTATTTGCTTCATATCCGTTTTAATGCGTCGCGTCATCACAGCTTGCCAGATTAAGTAGCAACTAGTTTGGAAACTGGCAGTCCTAGGGTATCTCGACCCCGGTGGCCGGCGTCTTGCGCGAGGGGTCGAGGAAGCCGGGGTCCATGGTTATGTCGCCGCCGATCCTACAATATGGGGCCAAAAATATCATTGGCTTATCAAATTCTGTATTCGTCCATGAATTTTTTTTAACAAAATATAGAAACAAATTCATTATTGACTTTACGTTAAGCAATACTTATAATAACTCCCACTATCGGCGCTGAAAGCATCTAGGCCCCTTGTTGGATTTCGGTGATTAATGACAATACAAGATTACTATGACTAACGTGTGTTTTGTAGAGGCAATTAAGTTAGGTCATGGTAATGGAGATCGATTGGGCAATCAAGGTGGTCATGCCCCTACGATGGAAATCGTTTTGGTTTTCAAAGGATGGACGACAAGGTTAAGGATGACTAGTTCTAAGTGTCGATTGGAGTTGGAGAGACACTTAGAGTAGTTTTGGACTTTGTTTTTCCTTTGGTCGTACTATTAAGGGGGGTATGGACGGGTAGCTTGACCTAGATGAGTCTAGTGAGTTAGGTGTGGTGCACACTTGTTAAAACTAGCACTAGGTAGCTCCACAATAGCCCTATGATCCTTTGGAGCAAACTTCATTCACATATGATCGAGAGTTGGAAGTGAATGGAGGGTCAAATGCTGACCGGACGTGTAACACCCCAGGTGTTTGCCACCAGTTAAGCAATGGGTTTGAGCTTGAACATGGCATATTAAGTGATGATGAAAATGTCAAGGTCAAACCTATGGAAATGAGCCCCAACCTAAACTTGGATATTGCACCCTTGCTTTACATATAGGCCCTTTTCAAGATATATGCTTGGCTGGTGTTATTGGAATATCTTCATGTGTCTCACATCAATACCCATCTATATTGATCCATGGAAAAGTTTCGTGAAGTTTGGAATCAAGAAGTCACATGAAATGACGAGTTATGTCCTTGCTTGAATTATTTTATAAAGTGAATGGAATTCTTGATCGTCAACCAAACCTTGCAACCTTGCCAAAATGACTCTAGATGAACTCTACAACAAAAGTCATGAAAGGTTCATGTTGGGCAAATGCCAAGAAAACGCTCCAATGGATCAAAAAGGATGATTTAAGCTTCATCGCGATCCTACTTTGGTCAAAGTAGAACAGCAGGTTCTATACTAGTTTTGAGGTTGGACATTAAATGAAAGTTGTAGTCCATATCATGTAGAACAAACTTTGTTTTTGGATGAAGAGCTAGATCATCTTGGAAGTAAGTCAAATCGAGGTCACAAGATCGAATTTGCTGCTGATTTCAGCACTTAGAAATATTCTAAGTCTAGAAATTCATCGCCATCGGCATTGACGTCTCGCGTTCTCCAAATTTTGTTAAGCAACTCGATTTGGTCCAAAGATAAAAGTTGGAGTGTACATGATGGCGAAGAGCATGTAAAAAGTTGGGTCAAGTTTGATCATGTTTTGACCAACAAATTGGAGTCCTAACCGAGCAAGGCTTAATCCTTATTAAGTTGTTGACAGTGTCAACTTTGGACTTGATTAACCGCTAATCTACAACTCTAATGACTGTACACTTTAAATAGAAAATGTAGAGCAGTTCGTGGGCTTCAAACTTTGTTTTGGGCCCGAGGTCTAAATCGGCCCAGATCTGGCCCAATCCGGCGCCCACCTTGCCCACACTGACGCCCGCCACGTCCTCGGGGAAATGCCCGAACGGCGACGCGTGTTGTGAACGTGGCCGCCATGCGCTCCCGCCGCTGCCGCGCGTCCCACCTCCGGCCACGCGCCCTGCGCCCTGCTGCCAATGAGGAGGGGCACTAGCACGCCCTCTCCATCCCCCTCTCCACTCCCTGCTCGCTCCCTCTCGTGCTCTCCTCGCTCCCGTGCAGCCGTCCGCCATGGCCGGCGACTCAAGCTCGCTGCCGCCGCGTCCTTGCCGCTCTAAGCCCCCACGGCCGCAGCCACGTGCACCACCGCCTTTGCCTCGTCGTGCTGCACCTCGCGCGCACGCTCGCCCAAGCCATCGGCCACCGGAGCATCGCCGTCGGTAAGCCGCCGCCTCCGGTCGAGCTCCGGGCTGCCGCCGCGTTCCCTTGCCTACAGCCTCCCTCCACCCAATTGGACCGCAGGACCACCTTCCTCTCACCACGCCGCGCCTCTGGACCTCCTTGACTAGCGCCTTTGGCCGCTGTTGCTCCCCGCCATCGGAGCAGCTGCCGTCGCCGCCGCGGCTACTGTGGCCGCGCCACCACAGGCCGCGTCGGGCCAAGCTAGGTAGCCCAGCGTGTGCGCACGGGACCCCTGGTCCTCCCGCCACTCCACCGCTGCCATCGACGACCACAGCCGGCCGGAGCCGCGAGCCGGCCGCTCCTCTGCTCCACCGTCGGGAGGAAGAAGAAGAAGGATCACGCGCATGAATAGGATCTTTTCCAGGGGGTTAAGTGAATAGGCTGTGACTCTTATGAATAGTGCAGTAAAGGATCTGTTCGTTCGGGTTTTATTTGTGGAAACTTCAGGGACCCCAGTGCAAGATTAAGATTCCTTTTCTTTTGATTTTTGCAGATTTGAATGCTCCACTTTGAAAATTCATAGTAATTCATACAAAAATCGTAAAATAGAAAATGAGGACTTTTTGGAATCCTTGTGAAATTATCTAGGCACTAGATCTATAATAGGTCATGTTTTAGTTTAAATATTTCGCTGTAAAAATAGATCTATGCAGCTAGGTTCCTGTTACTTGCCATGTCTTGTCGTTTTCATAACTGTAGTTTTTATGCTCGAATAAATGTGAAATTTTTGTGGAGTGCTACTAAGGTGATTGTTGTTGTCTGGTAAAAATTTCAGAAGTTTAGGATTTATAGTTTAAGAGTTATAAAAATAACAAATGCCCTGTATTGCTTTGCTTCTACTCTAAACAGTTATGCATGTTTGAATTAATTGGCTCAGTTAAGTTATGAATCATGACTTGGTGAAAATACATGAGTTGTGGTACTTTTCTTAAGCTTTCCAAAAAGTTAAATATCATGATTTTTGGCTAAGTAGATCTTGAGTTATACTTGCTTAAATCTCTGTGTCTGTTTCTGCCTAAAACCAGAGAGGGTTTCCTTGTTCTTATTATGGGGCCTTCTTAGTAGTAGAATTAGCTTTAGGTGTTTACAACAAAGTTGTTTATAATTTGCTAAGCTTTCTAAAAAGTCTAGAACCACATTTATTGGACATGTATAACTCCATTTATAGCTGTTTAAAGTGGCATGTCAGTTTCTGTCTATGTTTTGGACAGAGATGCAATTATTGCATTAGTTGACCCTTCTAACTGTAAAATCATCTTAATATGAGAATAACAAAGTTGTAGATAATTCATGTATCTAGCTTCTGTTAAAATTTGGTGGTATTTGGCCTTGTGGTTTGTGAGTTATGCATGTTTAAAGTTGGGTTTCAGAAATGGCTGCTTTCTGTCAATTGTGGACCAGTTTCTGTAAATAGGTATAATTGACTTAGTTAACTTGAGAATCATGCTAAGAGGATTAAAGATGAATTGTAGAAAATTCCATAAGCTTTCTAGATTGTCTTGTTGCATGTCTTTTGGATTAGTACAACTCCTGTTATGAGTAAAATTAGCTGCTGCTGTTGCAGCCTTGACTCTGTGATTGCTGTGAATAACTGGTTTGTCTTGAATGCTTATGTGATGTATCTTATGTTACCATTCATCACATTCATACACATGCATCTTGCATCTCATCTAGGTGCGCTAGATGAACCACGTGAAGAACCTGATGTTGGAGGCGAACCCGAAGACGATGTATGGAGGATCTATCCCGAAGATGGAAGGACTAAGCGAGTGCTAGGACCTGAGACGTCCCCAGGACGGTGCAAGCTAACTGAACTGACTTGTGTCAGATCCCAGGCAAGCCCCGGAGCATTCTAAGTCTCCTACTTTATAAAAGCAATTCTTTCTATATATGAGTTATATATTGTTGCATTAAGTTGTAGAAGTTGATTGAAACCGTTGATGCATTTATTACTATCCTTGCCTACCTTATTACCTTATTACCCTGTTAGGTCGGGATCGAATAACTGCTTAGCCTTGCTTAGACTGGTAGTGATCGGTGATATCCGGTCACCTACATTATAGGTGGTTACTGGAAGAGTTTAGCTATGGAAAGAATGATATCCTGGAATTAACTGTGTGATGGATAATTGGAGACCGGACGGAAAAGTTGGAGGCAACCAGACAGGGTTCTAGGGTGCTGTTAGTTTCTGTCTGTGTCGATTAAGGACCGACCGTTGTTGGGCCTCGAGTCATGTTGAACGCATGCCTTACATTTAGCTGGCCGAATAAAGTACCTTTCGACCGCGAAGCTGGGAGATTATTCGGTCCGAGTAGATTGCCCGCAGCGCACTATGCCGGAGCAGGTGTGGTAGGACACGAGGGCGAGATGATAAGACCAAAGTGCAGTCAGTCGGCCCCCGGGTACATGTGGTTCCTGGCAAACTCGAGATTCCTGGATAGTTGACTCGGTGACCGATACCTCACTTTAGCGGGTGAGTGAGGTTTGTGTAAGGAATAAATCACCAGCTGGTTAGGAATCGATTTGAATCGCCATCGCTCCTGGATAGTGAGCACTTGACTCGAGTTACGGCATCGTAGTAATTATTATGGAACAATGATGGTTATCTGGATGGTATGGGATATGCTAAATCTAAATTGGTAACTGGATGTTATTGGTTAATCAAGTGATTGCTATAGTACAGGTGCTTACCTAGATGGATAGGTCATAATAAAGATGATGCAAAGTACTTAAAATGGTTTCTTCAAGATAGCTTATGCTTTTCGCAAACGAGTCAGCTAGCCCACTAAAGAAAGCCTTGCATAATCCTTGGTGTCGCTTTATTTTGGTTTAAGACGGGTAAGTCTAGCTGAGTACATTCGAGTACTCAGGGTTTATCCCACCTTGTTGCAGGTGATGTTCTCGACCTGTTGATGATGGTGGCTAACCGCCGGTGGGCTCGGTGATTCTATACTTACTTCTCATCTATATGCTTTTGTCGGATGATGTCACTATGCTAGCAATATATTTGGAACTTATATTAATGTAATCATTTGAAAGCTATGTTGTTTTCACTAAGCGGTTTTGAAACCCAAACTTGTACTATTATTTGTTAACCCCTTTGTAATATTATTTCCGCTGCAACCCGATGTATGTGATGTGTATTTGCTTAATCACGCGATCTTGGTTATGATGTTGATTTACCAAGGTCTTTCGGGACACTCGACGGACTACCGGGTTTATATGAGTGAAAGTATGGGTGTGTCAACATGTTAGCGGGGACAACCGTACTTGATCTTGTATAAATTGGGCGGTTCTGTCACAGGATGCTGGCTCTGGTGCGACCGGACGCTGGCCGCAGGGTCCGATCAGTTCATTTGATCAAGGAGATTGCGTTCGATGTGACCGGACGCTGAGTGGTTGAGTAACCGGACGCTGAGGGCTAGTCTCCGGTCGACTCCAGTAAGGTTCCAAAAGAGTGAATCTGCGACCGGACGCGTCCGGTCAATACTGACCGGACCCTAAGGATCCAGCGTCCGATCGAGTACAGTAAGGTTCTAGTAAGGGTTTAATGCGACCAGACGCGTCCGGTCAGTGGTGATCGGACCCTGCCAGCGTCCGATCAACACTTAATCACTGGTGTGCAGGTTGAACTGACCAGAGCGTCCGGTCAACATAACCGGAGCGTCCGGTCACCCTGCAGAGGCACATAACGGTTCATTTTTCAGGCTGCCTTATGAATAGAAGCTCCACTCGTGTGTAGAATTACTTTTGCTCATTCCAACAGCTAAGAAACATGTTTGTGAGTGCCAAGAAGAGCAAGGTCCTAGTGAGGTGATTGAGATTTGAGAATCCAAGAGAGTAGCCTCATTAGTGAATCAAGAGTAGCAAAGTGTGCATCCATCTTCTCATTAGGCTTCGCGTGGTACTCTTGGTGATCGCCATCACCTAGACAGCTTGGTGGTGATTGAGAGCTTGGTGATCACCCGGCGGAGCTTGTGGGTGACCCAACTCAAGTTGTGAGCGGTTTTGAGTGATTCACCGCGATGGAGTATCGAAGAATCAACCCGTAGAGAGCACTTGATCCTTGCGCGGATCAAGGGGGAGCTACACCCTTGTGCGGGTGCTCCAACGAGGACTAGTGGGGAGTGGCGGCTCTCCGATACCTCAGCAAAACATCGCCGCATTCCTCTCTCTCTATTTACTTTGAGCATTTACTTTGAGCAATTCAATACTTGTCTTTACATTCATAGAATTGCCATGCTAGAGTAAGCTTAGAACATAGGTTGCAAGTTCATTGTGCGTTGATTAATAGAAACACTTTTCTAGACACAAGGGGTTAATTGGGCTAACCGTAGGATTTAATTATTGCAAGAAAATTTAGAATTAGCCCAATTCACCCCCCTCTTGGGCATCTTGATCCTTTCAATTGGTATCAGAGCCTCGTGCTCATGTTTTAAGCTTAATCGCTTAGAGCAAGATGTCTCACGGGGATGGACCTCCTCCTATCTTTGAGGGAGATGACTTTCTATATTGGAAAATCCGCATGGAGGCGTACTTAGAAGCTCCAGACGTTGGTATACTTAGAGCCGCCTCACAAGGCTTCCCAAAACCTCGGGATGCTACTAACTTACAAGGTGATGAGGTTAATTATGAAAAGTGAAATGCAAAGGCTCAAAACACCATCTTTAGAGGCCTTTGTAAAGATGTGTTCAATCGCGTAAGGAACCATAAAGACGCCCATGCACTATGGTCGGACGTTTGTGCGCTCCATGAGGGAACCAAGAGTGAGCATGAGGAACGCTATCATCTTGTAATTAAAAAGCTAAATTCATTTGAGATGCTTCCCAAAGAATATGCTAATGAGATGTATTCACGTTTGAATGTTCTTGTAGAGGAAGTCAATGGGCTTGGACTTACTCAAATGTCACCATCCGATGTTGTGAGAAAGATCTTGAGTGTCCTCCCTATTGACAAATATGGGCATATTGTGACCATGCTACATCAAGGTGATCAATGCTCATGAAATGTACATGCACATCACGCCACAAGATGGCCCATCCTCTACCAAGAAGAAAGACAAAGACTTAGCATTCAAAGCTAGCCAAGAGAAGGGCAAGGCAAGACTTGAGTATGAAAGCTCAAGTGAAGATGAAGTTGATGATGAAAGCCTTGCTCTCATGGTGAAGAAGACCGTCAAGATGCTAAAGAAGCTAAACAAGAGCGGCATCAAGTTTGACGGCAAGAAGAAGAGGTTCTTCACAAGCTCTAGAAGAAAGCCAATCTCCGAAATGGATTGCTTCAATTGTGGTGAACTTGGTCATCTAGCACATCAATGCCCCAAGCCCAAGAAAGACAAGTTCAAGAACAAGAACAAGGGCAAGAAAGATTACTCAAGTAATGAAGATGAAGATGAGAAGAAAAAGAACAAGCCATACAAGAAGAGAGATGGTAAAAAGAGGGACTTCCACAAGAAGAAGAGTGGAAAGGCCTACATCGTCGGTGATTGGCTCATGGACATTGATTCATCTAGTGGATCATCCGATGATGATAGTGACAATGAGAAGGTGGCCGCCATTGCTATGGATCTTCCATCTTCACCGCCACCATCGCCATCATCCTCTACACACCTATGCCTTATGGCCAAGGGTGAACGTAAGGTAACTAATAATGATGATAGTAGTGATGATGAGCAAGCTAGTGATGATGATAGCGATAGCGATGATGATGATTCACCTTCATATGATGATCTTGTCAAAATACTAAGACAATACACTAAGATCATTAGAAAGAGTAGAGCTAAAAATGAAAAGCTTGATGCTAAAAATGATTCACTCTTAGCAAAATGTGATACATTGGAAAAGGCTAATGTTGAACTTAAAGAAACAAATGATGCTATATCATCCAAACTCAAGGAGCTCAAATCTTCTAAGAAAGAGCTTAGAGATAAACATGATAAACTTGAGTGGGTGCATAATGAGCTCATCACTAGCCACAACAAGCTAAAAGATGAATATACAACTCTAAAGATCAATTATGATACTCTTATTATTGCTCAAGAATTTTTACCAAATGAGCCACATGATGCTACTAACCATGTTGTTAAGATTGATATAGCTACATCATGTGATGATTTGATTGATGAGAGCATTGAGCAAGGATCTAGTGGCAAAGGCAAGAAAGTGGTTGAGTGCAATGACTATGATGAATATGTTAAGCTCAAGAATGCAAATGAAAAGCTCATGAAAGATCTTGAAGAGATGAAAAGCCACAACACCATTGTGCTAAAAACTCTTGATCATGATGAAGAGTTGATCCTTGAGAATGAGAAGCTCAAATAAGAGAACAAGAAGCTCAAGGAAGAGAAGAACAATGATGTTCTCAAGGAAGAGAACAAGAAGCTCAAGATAAAGAAAGAGCATCTCAAGGTGGGATTGAGCAAGTTTGCAAGAGGCAAGCATCTCCAAAGTGAGCTACTCATGAACACCGTCATAAAGATGGATAGAAGTGGCATTGGATATGTGGCAAGTGTAGAGAAGAAGAAGGCTCAAGTTCAACAACAACAATCAAAGCCGAAGCCAAAGCCAAAGAGATGTTTTGAGTGTGGACAAGAAGGCCACTTTGCTCATGAGTGCCAAACTCCACCACCACAACCCTTGCCCAAGCATGCTAGACCCTTTGCTTTCAATGCTCACTACATGCTTAGAAAGGATTCTAGTAAAAAGATGAAAGTCATGTTCTTAGGACCCCTAACAAGAATAGGCCTAAGAAGATTTGGGTGGCTAAGTCACTTGTTGAGAAGGTGAAGGGCCCTCAACAAGTTTGGGTTCCTAAAGCTTGAATCTCTTATGTGTAGGTGAACTACAAGACCGGTGGAAGTCATTGGGTTATTGATAGTGGTTGCACTCAACATATGACCGGTGATCCTTGTATATTCACCTCACTAGATGAAGAGGTTGATGGACAAGAGAGAATAACATTTGGAGATAACTCAAAGGGCAAGGTTAAAGGATTGGGCAAAGTGGCAATATCAAATGATCATTCCATCTCCAATGCGCTTTATGTTGCTTCATTGAGCTTTAACTTGCTATCTGTTGGACAATTATGTGATCTTGGCTTCCAATGCTTGTTCACCGAGAAGGAGGTTGTTGTATCCAAGGTAGATAATAATCAAGTGATATTCAATGGATTTAGATACAACAACTTATATCTAGTGGACTTCACCTCTGAAGATGCAAATTTGAAGACTTGCCTATTCACCAAAACAATACTTGGGTGGCTATGGCATAGAAGACTTGCTCATGTTGGAATGAGCTCACTCAAGAAGCTTATGAAGAATGATTTGGTGAGAGGGTTGAAGGATGTGAAATTTGAGAAGGACAAGCTTTGTAGTGCATGTCAAGCTGACAAGCAAGTTGCAAATACTCATCCAACCAAAGCTTTCATGTCAACCACAAGAGTGCTAGAACTCCTTCACATGGATTTATTTGGACCAACAACATACAAGAGTTTGGGAGGAAATCTTTATTGTCTTATGATTGTTGATGACTATTCAAGGTATACATGGGTATTCTTTCTTCATGACAAATCTGAAGTTGCATCTTGTTTCAAGAAGTTTGCCAAGAGAGCACAAAATAAATTTGAAGTGAAGCTCAAGAAGATTAGAAGTGATAATGGCAAAGAATTTGACAACACAAACATTAAAGCCTATTGTGATGAAGTTGGAATCAAACATGAAGTCTCTGCAACTTATACTCCTCAACAAAATGGTGTAGTTGAGAGGAAGAACCAGACTTTGATCACTCTTGCAAGGACAATGCTAGATGAGTACAACACCCTCGAAGCTCTATGGGTGGAAGCAATCAACACCGCATGCTATGCATCAAACCACCTATTTCTTCAAAAGTTCCTTAGCAAGACACCTTATGAGTTGCTCAATGGAAGAAGCTGGACGTCTCTTTCTTTAGGGTGTTTAGTTGCAAATGCTACATCTAGAAGAAGCGGCAACACCTAGGGAAGTTCCAAAGACGTTGTGATATTAGTTTTCTTGTTGGTTACTCATCAAAGTCTAAAGCATATAGAGTATTTAATCATGCCACCAGCTTGGTTGAAGAAACATATGATGTGGAATTTGATGAATCTAACGGCTCCCAAGGAGCACATGAGAATCTTGATGATGTAGGTGATGAACCATTGAGGGAGGCTATGAAGAATATTCCGGTGGGAGACATCAAGCCAAAAGATGATGTACAAGTCATTGATCAACCTTCTTCATCAAGTGTGCCACAAGATGGTGAAAAAGATGGGAGAGTAGAAAATTAAGATACTCATATCTCCTATGAGCAAATGGTGGTACAAGCACAAGATGTTGATGCTCCACAACCTCCTCCTCAAGTGGTCAATAGAAGAAATACACCTCTCCTACAAGATCATCCACAAGATCTCATCATAGGGAGTCCATCAAAGGGTGTAATGACTCGATCTCAAAAACTTGCTTCATTTATTGCTCATCAAGGTGTTGTTGTGAGGGACAAGGCAAGACTAGTTGCAAAGGGGTTCTCTCAAGTTGAAGGTTTGGATTTTGGAGAGACCTTTACACCGGTTGCAAGATTAGAAGCCATCCATATCCTACTTGCATATGCAACACATCATGAAATGAAACTATATCAAATGGATGTGAAAAGTGGATTTTTAAATGGCTTTATTAATGAACTAGTCTATGTTGATCAACCTCCCGGGTTTGAAGACCCTAGATATCCTAATCATGTTTATAGGTTGTCCAAGGCACTATATGGGCTTAAGCAAGCCCCAAGAGCTTGGTATGAGTGCCTACGGGACTTCCTCATTGAGAAGGGCTTCACCATTGGGAAGGTCGACACCACACTATTCACCAATAAGCTTGATGGGCATATCTTCATTTGTCAAGTATATGTTGATGATATTATCTTTGGATCATCAAATGAAGACTCATGCAAAGAATTTGGTGAATTGATGTCAAAGGAGTTCGAGATGTCAATGATTGGTGAGCTTATATTCTTTCTTAGTTTTCAAGTCAAGCAAATGAAAGAAGGCATCTTCATCTCTCAAGAGAAATACACAAAAGATCTTCTCAAGAGATTTAAGATGGATGAATGTAAGCCAATCAAGACACCAATGCCTACCAATGGACATCTCGACCTAGATGAGAGAGGTAACCCGGTTGATCAAACTCTCTACCGTTCCATGATTGGTAGCTTGTTATATTTAACCGCATCTAGGCCCGACATCATGTTTAGTGTGTGTATGTGTGCTAGATTTCAAGCTAATCCTAAGGAAACACATTTAATTGCCGTAAAAAGAATCCTTAGGTACCTTAAGCACACACCAAGCATTGGCCTTTGGTATCCCAAAGGAGCTATATTTGAATTAGTTGGCTATTCTGATTCAGATTATGCCGGTTGCAAAGTTGATAGAAAAAGCACATCCGGAGGGTGCCATTTGCTTGGTAGATCACTTGTGTCTTGGTCCTCCAAGAAACAAAATAGTGTGGCTTTGTCCACCGCCGAAGCGGAATACATTGCCACGGGTGCTTGTTGTGCACAAATATTATATATGAAACAAACTTTACTAGACTATGGTGTAGTTCTAGAAAAGGTACCTCTTTTGTGCGACAATGAAAGTGCGGTAAAACTTGCAAATAATCTGGTTCAACACTCTCGCACCAAGCACATAGATATCCGCCATCACTTTCTAAGAGATCATGTTGCTAAAAATGATATATCACTAGAAGGTGTAAGAACCGAAGATCAATTAGTGGATATCTTCACTAAACCGCTAGATGAGGCTACATTTTGTAGATTGCGGAATGAGCTCAATGTGCTTGATTTTAGCAACTTCACTCAAAATTGAGCTTGTGTTGTCCCTTGCATTGCATTGCATTGTAATATACAACATGTTTAACGCTTTATAATGCATATAGGGCTTGTCTAACATGATTAAGATAACCGCCGAAAAGCGTGTGAAGAAGCTTAACCTTGGATCAAACTTGACAAGCAACTAGATTTACTTACAAGTATTGCATATGCATGAATGTTGTTTTGTCATTTTGTTCCATTCGCCCTCTTATTGCCTATTTTCTTAAAAAGAATTATAGCCTAAGGCAAAATATTTTGAAAAATATGAGGGTTTGAGAGAGGTCACTCACATCAGTCCCAATTGGTGTTTATTTGGATCTTAATTGAGTTGGGACTTGATTGGGAACAGGCAGCGTGAAGGAACATTGAAGATTTACTGGAAAAGAGTGACCGGACGCTGCACCGGACTCTGCAGTCTAGCGTCCGGTCAGTTTATAAGAGGTGAATAGAAGCTGAAGGAGTGACCAGACTCTACGTTTGAGCGTTCGGTCAGGAAGGGTTCCAGCGTTCGGTCAATCTACATGGCGTTAAAGGCAACTAACCAGACTCTGGCTGCGTCCGGTCATGGACCACCGGACGCGTCCGGTCATGATTCCAGAGGAATTGGACCTCTCTGGAATCGACCGGACGCTGGGTGGTAGCGTCCGGTCGCTACCATCGGAGCGTCCGGTCATTAGATCTCGTGCGGCTTGCAATCTCTTCTCTTCTTTCCTTTCCCGTCGTGTCGGGGGACTCATATATTCGCGCGTACCGTACCTTGCACCGCATCCACTAAGCCCTAGCCACCGTGAGTCACCGTAGCCGCCGTCTCCAGCCACCAGCGCACACGCCGCCGCTAGCCCACGCTGAGCTCTTCGCACCGCCGCGCCCGAGCATCACCGCCGCAATCACCCATGCCAGCACGCCCTCGTGCCGCCAATTCTCACGCTGCCACGCCGTGCTCCCACACAGTGCCCTGTCTAGATCCACCGCCGTGCCCGCTGCTCTCTGGCAAGCACCCTAGTCCTAGCTCCAGCCGTGCCAAAGCTCCGGTGTCCTAGCTCCACCATCAGCCCTCGCCGCCAAGATTCACTGCTAGCTCTCACCCATTGCTCCACGCCGGTAAGCCCTTACTCCAACGCCATCGTGACCTAACCTGATCTGCTTCAGAGCTTTGACTTCAATTGCATCCAGGGCTATCAATTCATCGTGAACCCTAACCCTAGCGGTCCCGGTGTTCCCCCCGCGTGTCGCTTCTCTCCTTTTCTTCGGATCGTCGGTTCGTCAGGTAGCAAGCCAGTTGATTCAATTTCATACCTACATTGCTTGCTCTCATAGGGTTTCGCATCTATTAGATATATCGTATTTACTTGTATATTCTTCTATTCCATTGTGCAGCGAGTCGGTGCCGTTGAGGTGTCAGTGGCAGTTGACAGTCAACTCAGAGCCAAGCTCGCGAGTATGGATCGAGGCCAAGCCTCATAAGTGTCAGTGGACAGTTGATCTTGTCAGTGGTAGTGGTTCTAGTCAGATCAGATGGCTCGCACCAAGAATGTTGGTGGTGGTCTAGGAGATGATGATCGGAGGCCTCCACCTCGCCTGCCTGCAGGACCTAAAGGCAAGGCGACAAAGAAGACTGCATCAAAGAAGCACAAGTACCCTGATGCAGAGACAGCCAGAGCAGCAGTAGTTGTAGAGGCCACAGAGTGTGCCGAGAGAGGAGGTGCCCACAGTGGAGTTGTCATTGCAGATCATCTATCACTAGAGGCACAGGGCGGACTTGAGCAGATTGAGAGTCTTCATGGTAGTCCACCTGGGACTATCATGATGGCAGGATGACGCCTTCCCATTGTGGATCCTTAGCCTTAGGGGGAGTCATAGCAGGAGTCACAGTAGCAGCCCCCACCAGTAGAGCCTCAGCCAGCTCAGGAGACACACAAGGGACAGCCATCACAGCAGACTCAGGAGGGTCAGCAGGCCAAGGAGGCTGAGGAGACTAAGCAGGCACCCCAGCCACTACTACGCCGCTCTGGTCGTACCTAGGTTTCAGTGTCACCAAGGCCACCGACATAGCGGAGGGGATCACATCCACCACCTCGTCCATAGGGTCCGCCTCCAGTGACCCACCTTGACTTGAGGGCCGCCACGGCCAAGCATGTTCAGCAGCTTCGTTTCATGGAGTTTGATGTATGGTTTCCACCCAGGAGGGATGAGAGAGCTTCAGAGGGATTCTATACACCGCTCCAGGAGGACTTCTACAATGCATATCTGAACAGTGGAGCAGTTTTTAGATCTCAGCGGGTTTGCAGCATTAAGGCTATAGTCGCAGCTGCTGGAGAGCATATTCACCCCTACCTTGCATATCTGTCGGGGCTGACAGATTTGATTGGACGGACTAGAGTATATGTTCCATCCTGGGTTTGTTAGTTTTATGCTTCTCTCTATATTGACCCACACCATAGATATATTCACTTTGCATTCAGAGGCAGAGACTACAGAATGATGAGTCAGAGAGCCAGGGAGATACTGAGGTTACAGGAGCAGCCTATCAGGTTACATGAGGTATGTTATGGACAGCAACAGCCTCCTAGGAGCCCTCATGGTGGTTTGGTGCCCCCTATAGATCTTGTGCGCCATTGCCTCAAGGAGCCCTTTGGTGAGGGGTCGAGGAGGAACCCTAGTGACCTTACTCCCACAGCTAGAGTGCTAGAGGCTATCATTAGGAGGACACTACTTCCTAGGTTGGGATACAGAGAGGGCTTGACTCGCCTCCAGCTTTGGCTCCTCAATGCCCTGATGCAGCAGACAGTGTTCGATATTTGGGATCTTCTTCTGTCTGAGATGGAGGACACGATAGCTGAGGGCTTCAAGGGTCGCAGGCAGCTTCCATATGCACATTGGATCACATTCCTTATTCTCAAGGCTGTGCAAGTTAGGACACCAGAGATGGTTGTAGAGTACAGAGGTGCCACCATAGAGTTTCTAGCTTATAACATGGCACAGAGGATCAGGCATAGCACACCATAGGCACCCACTCAGCCTAGCCGTCGTCTAGATGTACCAGAGTCCGCAGCTCAGCAGGACGAGATTATCAGAGGCATAGCAGCTACTGAGGAGGAGGAGCTTGATGCACAGCAGGAGGTGAGCGAGTCTAGTGACAGTTTAGATGATGACTACCTGCCTATTCCTTAGATGCCTCCATGTAGACATGATGCAGAGGTCGGCAGTTCTAGCTCAGCTCCACCTGCCCCACAGACGGACCCCACTTTGATTGCTATCCTTGAGCGGATGCAGCAGGATCAGGCTAGACAGGCTCAGGAGACCGCTGCTAACTTTGCACAGTTTTAGGCTCATCAGAACGAGTTCTAGTGACAGCAGCAGGTCCTCCAGCAGCAGCAGCAGCAGATGCATCAGTAGTAGTTACTCATGCAGCAGCAGCTTTTGGGATTCATGCAGCATGTAGTGACAGCCATTGGGGCCCCACAGCCACAGCCTTCGCCCCAGATTGGTCAGCCTACTACCACTATGACGACTCCAGCAGTACAGCCCAGTGGGCTTTAGAGTCAGGGACAACCTTCAGCTCTATTTGCTTCCCCCACAGTACAGGTGCCCCAGTGGTTATCCTCGCCAGTGGTAGCCCCGTGTTTCACACCATATCAGACGGCTTCACACCGGATCAGTCACCCTCGCTATTTGTGCCTGACACGTCAGTCTCCATGAGTCTTGGAGCATCTTTCAGCGAGTTGACAGGGATGCCCACACCGCCACATATGCATGCCGCTGGTCCTTCTACAGCAGCTCCTGTCGTCGTGACTACTCAGAGGCTCTCTTCTTCTGTCGCATCTTTAGATCCTACGACAGACATACCAGCAGCATCACAGGCAGCACCTGCCCTAGCTCAGACCCAGACCGCTTCAGAGACGCTTCCAGCCACAGAGGGTCAGTCAGTTCAGAGCTCAGGGTCAGATGATGATGACGCCCAGTTCTAGCTTGCCCCTTGTACCTCAGCGCCTGGCTCATCCACTACAGCCCCACCGACCGACCCTTAGGTTTTGGTGTTTGACGTCAAAGGGGGAGAGGGTTCGAGTATGTAGACTCAGGGGGAGCAACTTTTAGGGGGAGCCTAGTTTGTTATTAGTCTATTATATACATTTGGAGTTTTATTTGTGTGATACACTATTACTATTATGCATTCGTGTGTTTACTTTCATGCATACTATTATATCTATATGATAGTGATATCTACGTGATTGTGATATATGACATGTGTGCTCTCTACATTGAATTCCTTTATATGTCATATCACTTGTGTTATGCTCATTTGCCTTTGCTTCTGCGCTTAACTCCGATGCAAATGAGCTTCACCACTTGTACTCATGCTTATTTCATATCTTTTGAGTACATCGTGTTGGCTTGGGTCATATAAGCTTGCCTAACTCTTTTGTTCTTATTGACAAAAGCTTATATGAACCAAGCATGTCAAAAACCTCGCTCTTTCACATACTCGAGGTGGTATTGTCATCAATCACCAAAAAGGGGGAGATTAAAAGCATCTAGGCCCCTTGTTGGGTTTTGGTGATTAATGACAATACAATATTACTATGACTAACGTGTATTTTATAGAGGCAATTAAGTTAGGTCATGGTAATGGAGATCGATTGGGTAATCAAGGTGGTCATGCCCCTATGATGGAAATTGTTTCGGTTTTCAAAGGATGTACGACAAGGTTAAGAATGGCTAGTTCTAAGTGTCGATTGGAGTTGGAGAGACACTTAGAGTAGTTTAGGACTTTGTTTTTCCTTTGGCCATACTATTAAGGGGGGTATGGATAGGTAGCTTGACCTAGATGAGTCTAGTGAGTTAAGTGTGGTGCACACTTGTTAAAACTAGCACTAGGTAGCTCCACAACAGCCCTATGATCCTTTGGAGCAAACTTCATTCACATATGATCGAGAGTTGAAAGTGAATGGAGGGTCAAATGCTGACCGGACGCTGGCTCCGGTGCGACCGGACGCTGGCCGCAGGGTCCGGTCAGTTCATTTGATCAAGGAAATTGCGTTCGGTGCGACCGGACGCTGAGTGGTTGAGTAACCGGACGCTGAGGGCCAGTGTCCGGTCGACTCTAGTAAGGTTCTAGAAGAGTGAATCTGTGACCGGACGCATCCGGTCAATACTGATCAGACCCTGAGGATCCAGCGTCCGGTCCAGTACAGTAAGGTTCCAGTGAGGGTTTAATGCGACCGGACGTGTCCGGTCAGTGGTGATCGGACCCTGCCAGCGTCCTGTCAACAATTAATCACTGGTGTGCGGGTTGAACTGACCGGAGCGTCCGGTCAACATGACCGGAGCGTCCGGTCACCCCGTAGAGGCACATAACGGTTCGTTTTTCAGGCTGCCTTATAAATAGAAGCTCCACTCGTGTGTGGAGTTACTTTTGCTCATTCCAACAGCTAAGAAACATGTTTGTGAGTGCCAAGAAGAGCAAGGTCCTAGTGAGGTGATTGAGATTTGAGAATCCAAAAGAGTAGCCTCATTAGTGAATCAAGAGTAGCAAAGCATGCATTCATCTTCTCATTAGGCTTCGCGTGGTCAAGTGAGAGTTCGTGCTTGTTACTCTTGGTGATCGCCATCACCTAGACGGCTTGGTGGTGATTGGGAGCTTGGTGATCACCCGGCGGAGCTTGTGGGTGACCCAACTCAAGTTGTGAGCGGTTTTGGGTGATTCACCGCGACAGAGTATCGAAGAATCAACCCGTAGAGAGCACTTGATCCTTGCGCGGATCAAGGGGGAGCTACACCCTTGCGCGGGTGCTCCAACGAGGACTAGTGGAGAGTGGCGACTCTCCGATACCTCGGCAAAACATCGCCGCGTTCCTCTCTCTCTATTTACTTTGAGCATTTACTTTGAGCAATTCAATACTTGTCTTTACATTCATAGAATTGCCATGCTAGAGTAAGCTTGGAACATAGGTTGCAAGTTCGTTGTGCGTTGATTAATAGAAACACTTTTCTAGGCACAAGGGGTTAATTGGGCTAACCGTAGGATTTAATTATTGCAAGAAATTTTAGAATTAGCCCAATTCACCCCCCTCTTGGGCATCTTGATCCTTTCAGGCGCGACGCGTTCCGGGATGGCGGTGGGCGCGGCGGCCAGGCTTGCTTACTGCTCCGGCAGGCATGACTGGCAGCGGGGTTATTTGGCGCAGCCGCGCCATGCTCCGTGGCGCGGCATTGCCGTGCCAAGATCGGTGGCGCGGCAGGACCTGTCCCGTCAGCGGTCAGCGGACCCGGTTACCGCCATGTCAGTCCTGTGCCAGGCATTTGGCCGCGCCAGGATAATAGACGCGGCCAAAAGTATTAGTTTTTTTAAAAAAAATCCGATCATGTTAGATTTAAAATTAGTTTCAAAAAAATGTTAAAATTAAAAAAAAAAATCTCCGTGGTTGGCCCCGGCGCGGCCCCGTCCCCTGTTCGGCTGGCCGGGCCCCGTCCACTTTCGTGTCATGTGCTAATTTTATCTTCTCTTCCATTCCAATCCTACTGTCAAGTACCAGTACCAACCAAAGCACTGACAGCGCAAGGCGTAGGACGAAAAGGAAACAAGGAAATGGTGCGCTGGGATGGTTGGAAAAGGTAAGCAATATACGCGATGGCTGATACGGACTCCTTGACAACGGCAGCTGGCTTTGGGCTTTGCCAACAAAGCAAAATTGCTAGGCGTATGAGGTTACATACTTACATGGCTCTAGTTAGCTCTTTTTTTAAGCGTACGAAGCGCTCAGCTGTATGGAGATTGTGCCAATTGCTCAGGATTGTAACTTTGTTCCTGAATAATTAATAAAGTTTTTTTTCCTTAAAAAAAGTTAAGCTCTTTTTGAAAAAGGGCCAACGGGTTGATTGGACTGATGCCTCAATTCGGAAAATAAAAAAAATCATAAATATTACATAGAGCCAACGATTGTCCCACGCATTGATGCTATGCATGCAAACCATTTCCTAAAATCGTATAACAACCCTAATAGGCTAATATTGAATGGTGTAAATTTTTACTTAGAACGGAGTAGTTTATTTATTATTAATCGAATGGCTTGTCTGGTTGTAACTCAGTTGTACAAATTGTTGTATATGAAGCATTTTCCTTCAAATTATTTTACTATAAGTAGCAAGGAGTGAGTAATGACTGATAAAGCTTTTGTTTTCCTCTCTTCTTCTTTTTTTCTTAAAAAAGTGATATTTTAATCTCGATATATGTTTTCCAGAGCAACTAATATTTGTGATTCAATAATCAACATCCTTAGAAAACATAGGAATTTTAGAGGATTTGAATCTTATAGTAAAGTTTCCTATATACTTCTTTGGAACAAAGGATTGAAACCTGTGAAATTCCTTAGGACTGCAATGAAATGCATGAAAACATAGGAATTTTGAAGGAAAACTAACATGAGGTTGAACCTCATGGAAATTTTCCTTTGTGTCTATCCCTCTTCTAGTTTCTATATTTTTAACATATTCCATCCGAAGGCTATATCGGAAATTTTCTTGCATTATAGGCTGTTGTAGGATTGTGCAACTCTAATCATGTGTTTTGAGAATCCTGTGTTCCAAAAGGAGCCTAAAGAGCAAGTTAAAACCCAATTCTTACTTTTTTTAATCAAAATACAAATACAGACGCTCATACATTAATTTTGCTTTTATAAGGTTAATCTCCGGGAATCTTGCGGACAACTTTGACTCGTGACATGTGGGTATAGAAGGGAAAGATTTGTGCAGCCACGATGGGTAAAAATATTCCAACCTTATGGAGGGTGACATTATCTAAAGAAGCAGCAGCAAATTTTTGAGTTAAAGAAAATTCGAACTTACAGCTCTTCTGCCTTCGCTCGATGGATACATGGAAAATGAAATCGCAACAAAACAAAGGAAAACATGATACATCAATGATAAACCGAAGGAGAAAAGAAAAGAAATGTGATTCTCTATGGTGCCCCCCAGGCCCCAGCCCAGGTGGGCAAATTATTCCGCGTTGGCACACGGCCGCCCTCCCCCAACTTTCCAGTGCGGCACCGGCCTCCTTCACACCTCATTCCCTCCGCCACCGCCACCACCTCCACCGTTGCCACCCCAGCACGCTCTCGCCGTCGCCACGCCCTATATCTTGCGCCTCTCGCCTCCCCACTCTTTCTCCATCCGCCCGCTCGCCTCCCTGCTACGCTTCGTGCCGCCGCCGCAACCTCCTCCTTCCGGTTCCAGGTAAATCGAGGGCCCCTTGCCGTACTGCTTTAATGCTGCTGTTTCTTGTTGCTCTAGAGGACGGGTGATAGGATGCACTGGGGTATGGGGGTTCGCTGATTGTATTATGTACTGGTTGACTGTTAGGTGCTGGATCTGTAGTAGGAGTAAGGTTCGCCAAAGTTGCTGAGACTTTGTTGGTGACATATGGGCTGTGTTCTGTGGATGCTTCGATCCTGTGTTTATGTTAAGGCGTCTAGTAGTAATATACTAGATCTCTTTGTAAATTTTCGGTATTAATATTACCCTGTGGTAATGGATGCATAGTTCTTCTGTGCAAGTGAAGTGAGCTCTACAGGGCTCTTTGTGCTTAGAATTTATAGAAAGGAAATTTTGTGATCTTCATGTTTCAAGTCGTTTAATGACCACGAAACTGTATTGGTCTTCATTTGGAACTTCCGAAACTATGGCCTTATTTTTTTTATTGGTTTTATGGTTCCATCTGGCTGTTAAAATTTTAGCGAATTTTGTGCTTCTGCGGAGCAGTTTAGGCTTATAGATAAATGTTGCTTCAAGATTTCTTAAATGTTTGAAAATGTTATATGACTCATGTCTACAAATCATCGACATGGAATTCTTTTCACCCAAAAGGGGAAGGGTCATGAAGTTTGTGTATTGGACATCGATGCGCATGTGCTGGATTCCTTGAGCTGTCTGCTGTCTGATGCATCAAATGCCTTCTGATCAGAAAATGCTAAATTCTTCAGATGGTCAGTTGTGAGGAATCATAACTGGCCGCGATTGGAAGTCCTGGCTGCAGCAGCACTACTCAGTAAAACTTGTAGAAATCAAGCAGCATCAGCCACCACAGCTGTGGTAGAAAAGCAGCTGAGCAGAGCTACTTTGTTTTCAGTTGTGAGGAAATCGCAACTTTGTTTTCAGTAATTGACCATGTGTTTGACTAAATCTTCAGGGAATGGTGTCATTCCTTGTCCTATTGCACAAAGTGTTTGCATGTGTTGGAGTTGAGATGCTCCAGACCACCCTGACTTTTTTTTGAATATTTACAACTAAAAATTAATTGATTAATATAGCTGGAAAATTATAAATTAATTATTTAATTGCACAAAGGGTTTTATTCTTGTAAGATTAGCGGTTTCTGATTACACTTAATTTGTTTTTGCTTGACTTCTCATGGTTACCATTGCTTGTGTTTTGGCTTCGTGTTTGGTAAATATCAGTACTCAATGGGAATATAGTAGCCTCTTTTTCTGAGTCAATACGTAGTAGCATGTTAAGAGGTGACTCATGTCTTCTGTTGGGAGTAGGCACGTCAGCCTTTTCTCTCTTACTGAAGTAATTAGCGCATATTAGTCTAGTCTTGGTAAATGCTGCTCCTGATGAATTGTTTCATTCATGCAGATTGCAGGTCATTTAACATAAATGGCTGACGCAGAAGACATTCAGCCCCTAGTCTGTGACAATGGAACTGGAATGGTCAAGGTAATTGTGGTCACTTGGCATCATATTCTCTACTTATTCCTTTTCTTTTTCGAGACAGCTTTTATAATTTGATTTTCAGTCAATGTTAAGCATTTTTTCTCTCTCTTATAGGCTGGCTTTGCTGGAGATGATGCTCCCCGTGCTGTTTTCCCAAGTATAGTTGGTCGTCCACGCCACACTGGTGTCATGGTTGGGATGGGACAGAAGGATGCTTATGTTGGTGATGAGGCCCAATCCAAGAGGGGTATCCTGACTTTGAAGTACCCCATCGAGCATGGAATCGTAAGCAACTGGGATGACATGGAAAAGATCTGGCATCACACCTTCTACAATGAGCTTCGTGTAGCTCCAGAAGAGCATCCAGTTCTTCTGACAGAGGCTCCTCTTAACCCTAAGGCTAACAGGGAAAAGATGACACAAATCATGTTTGAAACTTTCAGTGTTCCTGCTATGTATGTTGCTATTCAAGCTGTCCTCTCCCTATATGCTAGTGGCCGTACCACTGGTAAGTGATCAAATAATCAGCATTTTATTCATTTGCATTCATTTTGCTGCTCTGGAATCTTAATCTAGTGGGAACAAATTTACCAATGGTGAAATGTGATATTTGCGGACCACAAATAGCTAAAACTAAATCTGATTCAATCGAATCTTCTTCAAATGAACACATGAACCATTTTTTTTTATCATTGCTGCATAAATTATATGGGGATAGAAATGGATAGAAATATTTTCTTTTTGTTTCATTCAGTTGCTCAATGCACATTGGGATTTTGTTTTGGTTGACAGGTATTGTCCTGGATTCTGGAGATGGTGTTAGTCACACTGTCCCAATCTATGAAGGCTACGCCCTCCCACATGCCATTCTTCGTCTCGATCTTGCTGGTAGGGACCTCACTGATTCCCTCATGAAGATCCTGACCGAGAGAGGCTACTCTTTCACAACCACTGCCGAGCGGGAAATTGTCCGTGACATCAAGGAAAAGCTTGCATATGTCGCGCTCGACTATGAACAAGAACTGGAGACCGCCAAGAGCAGCTCATCAGTTGAGAAGAGCTATGAGCTGCCTGATGGGCAAGTGATCACCATAGGCGCAGAGCGCTTCAGATGCCCAGAGGTGCTCTTCCAGCCATCCTTCATCGGCATGGAAGCTCCAGGAATCCACGAGACGACCTACAACTCCATCATGAAGTGCGACGTCGATATCAGAAAGGACCTGTACGGCAACATCGTCCTCAGTGGTGGATCCACCATGTTCCCTGGCATCGCCGACCGCATGAGCAAGGAGATCACCGCGCTCGCGCCAAGCAGCATGAAGATCAAGGTCGTTGCCCCGCCAGAGAGGAAGTACAGTGTCTGGATTGGAGGATCGATCCTTGCATCCCTGAGCACATTCCAGCAGGTAACACCAAGTTTTCCGACGGCTATTCTGCATCCACTATATAAGTTTATTTGTGAAGCTCTGACATAAGTTCATCTTTTCCCTGTGCAGATGTGGATCTCAAGGGCTGAGTATGAGGAGTCTGGTCCGGCTATCGTCCACAGGAAGTGCTTCTAGACGTCACCTAGCCTTATTCTCCTCGTGGAAATATCTCTGTTTGATGACATCTCTATGGGTGGTTGCTCTGCTATAGCTCGCAGTTTTTGTGTATGCCATATATATATCCATATCCGGTAACATTGTGGAGTCAGCCGAGCACTGTATGAAGTATGTAGTTTGATTTGATATATATTGATTGGATTATTACTCGATTGTATCATGGGTTCTTGGATGCCTAGAATGTGCATGATTCTTTTGATTTAACATTGTGTACCCCGTAGCAAAGTTGGCGCTTGCAACATCGTTTCTGCTACTGTAGATGTGTTCATTCTCTGACTCGCTTGGGCACCGGCGTGTTGCTTCTCCAATTCTTCTTGTCCTGCTTATGTTCGCAGGCCTACAGGCATGGAAGAAAGAACAGGGAGAGAAGTCCGTCCCCCTTGCGTACCTGGGGATCTCGCAGCCAGCGTCCAGCGAGGGATCGCCGTAGCTGATTAGGTGGGCACTGGGCAGCTCAGATGCATCCCGCCGTGCTGTGCGACTCGTGCGTCGGTTGTTCCTCATCTTCTCTAGCTCCGGCAGAAATGTCGGAAACTGGAATACTGCAGCCGTAGGCCCTACCTGCAGTTCAGCCTCGTTTACGCTATGGCCAACCACGGTAGAATTGTGATGCCGAAGCCTGAAAGGAATAGATGGCTGACGCGGCTCTGAAAGTCAAGCAGATGGGGTGGGATTAGCAGCGCCACTCATCTAAAACCACATTTATGACTGTCATCAGCAGTTTTCACACGAGTCTTCGCGCGAATATACCTCGTCTTCCAGCGGATCGGCAGCTGATCGACCTTGGAGAAACTCGGCCAGCTGCTCTGATGCGCTTAGATCAAGAGGATTCGAACGTCGCTGCAATCACAGCCGCCTTGACGATGTACTGAACTACTGCAATCATCAGCCGCCTGTTCGTCTCTCACGTTATTCTCATTTCTATGATCCAATCCATCGTATTCATCGTTTCGTCCTCGATCTTTCTTTTACGAGTTGATTCTTGCATGCAGGAGGGCTAGCTTGGGAGTGAAGATCTACTGATTCCCCACTCCCCAACAAATCTTCAGCATGTCAAAGCCATCCTCACCCTCCTGTTGGCCTCTGTGTCCCACCAACGACTCGCGTGGTTGACTCCTTACTTTCTCGCAAAGCAGGACAACCCCACACCAATGGGTTTCCTTCCAATCCACAGAATCATCTTGCTGTGTTTTTGTTCATCTACCTTACTGCCTCCTCCTGTATCATCAGACAGCCGTCTTCTTCCCAATAAGCCGCTCACTGTTGAAAGCACACTCATCTCCGATGATGGCACTTTTGCCCTGGGCTTCTTCTCCCCGTCCAACTCGACCCAAAAACACTTCTACTACGTTGGTATATGGTACAACAACATCCCCAAGGACAACGTCATGTGGGTTGCCAATCGTGCAACGCCAGTCACCGACCCTTCCTCTGCAACACTTGCCCTGACGAATACATCCAATCTTGTTCTGTCCAGTACTAGCGGCCAGATGCTTTGGACGGCAAACATCAGCTCTGCATCGGAGACCACCGCTGGAGAAGCCAGGCTTGACAATACTGGAAATTTCATCCTTCGGACATCAGAGGGCGTCGTCTTATGGCAAAGCTTCGATTACCCGGCCGACACTCTTCTCCCTGGCATGAAACTTAGAGTCACCCACAATAGACATGCACTGCAACGGCTGGTTTCTTGGAAGGGTCCCCAAGACCCAACTCCGGGCAGCTTTTCCTACGGTGCAGATCCTAATGAGTTCCTGCAAAGGTTTATCTGGAATGGCTCGAGACCATACTGGAGAAGTCCGGTGTGGAATAACTACTTGGTAGTTGGGCCATATATGGGAATTATCAAGTCCACTATCTACTTCACAGTTAGCCGTGATGATGGTGAGATCTATATGTCCTTTGGCATACCCGGTGGCTCCTCATCGTCAACTGTCATCAAGATCAAAATGGACTACTCAGGAAAGATAGAAATCCTAACCTGGAATAGCAACATTTTGGAGTGGGATGTCGTGGAGGCACATCCTAACCATGAATGCAGTACATATGGATATTGTGGTCCGTTTGGGTACTGTGATAACACAGAGCCTAATGCGACATGCAAGTGTCTCGACAGTTTCGAGCCAATAAGCAACAAAGGCAGGAGCAATGGAAGGTTTCCGGAAGGATGCCGCCGCAAGGAGACACTAAGATGTGGTGAAGAAAATACTAGTTTCTTAACTTTGACGACCATGAAGATTCCCGACAAGTTCATGTATGTCAAGAATAGAAGCTTTGACGAATGCACAGCGGAATGCGCTAGCAACTGCTCCTGCACAGGTTACGCTTATGCCAATCTGAGCACCACGGCTATCAACGGGGATGACACAAGGTGCCTATTATGGATGGGAGATTTGATTGACACAGAGAAGCGCATTAGAGGAAGAGAAAATCTTTACATTCGGGTAAACAGATCAAGTGGTATAATTTCTACTTCTCTTTCTTTCTCTTCAGGTCCAGAAAGGACCAATCATATGCTCGATCGTACTGCTCCACACAGCATCACCAGCATGAATAAGCTCTAAATAATTATTAGTGGCAGCAAAAGAAAACAGAGTTGACCTATTTTATAATACCTGGTATATATGAGTTTAAAGAGGATAAAAGGTGCATTCATTTTGACCATATTGTCTCCTTAAAAAATATAAAAAAGTACTCAAGGTAGCTTGTTTAGGAAAAGGTCAGTGAAAAACTGAAAATTATGTTTGTTGATTGCCATCATTAAGGTGACCAGTTCTGACAAAACACCGCAATTCCACAAGTGCCTATATTAACTTCATGTTCTGAGGTATTGAAATCACATCACCCCTAACTAGATTCACAATTTTATAGGAGAATATGTAGTGTAAATATTAAAGCGCTCTCGTAAGATAGTTTCTAAGTTCACAATTTATAGGCTGCAAGGAGTTGGCTTAAGTTGAAGTAAATTACAGTCTTATAAGGGCACCTTCATGTGTTGGCTTATGTTATTTCCACCTTTGTTTATATTGTTTATATTGTACATATGAGGAGCAAACTATATGATAACAAAATCAACACTTGTAATGAAAGAAATTTAAGGTATTTTAAACATCAAGCAAAAAATTCCTTGTCTGCCCAATGCTAATATAATGCCAGACTAAGTAATGTGATTGTTCATGTGGTTTTGCATATACATTCATACCTGTCAGAAATATTTGGTTTGCTGTCTAATTAAGCACAGTTTATTATCCCCTTTATGTGTCAATTTTGGACAGATAAAAAGAGGAGGAGCAATATCCTGAAAATTACTCTGCCAGTTGTATCAAGTTTGCTCATACTCGTATTCATGTGGCTTGTTTGGATCTGTAACTCACGAGGTACAAGTTCCCTACTATCGTTGTGTATTTTCCCCAGGAATATCTGCATATGTTCTCTATTTCATATGCAGTCTTCTTTTATTAGCTTTAACTTAGTATCATTATTCCTGTCAGTCAAACAAAGAAATAAGAAAACATGGAAGAAGATAATATCAGGAGTTCTGAACATTTCTGATGAACTCGGGGATGGGAAGCTTCCCTCTATTAGCTTCAGAGAAATTGTACTAGCAACAAACAATTTTTCTAGCTCCAACATGCTTGGACACGGAGGTTTTGGACATGTTTATAAGGTAATGATTAATATTTTCTTATAGTAGAAACCGCTGTATTTCCTATTTGGTTTGGTCTAAGAAATATGCGATTGTGCAGGGAACATTAGAATGTGGTAAAACAATTGCTGTGAAAAGGCTTAGTAAGGGTTCTGGCCAGGGGGTATTGGAGTTCAGAAATGAAGTAATTCTTATCGCCAAGTTGCAGCACAGAAACCTAGTTAAACTTCTTGGTTTCTGCATTCATGGAGATGAGAAACTATTGATATATGAATACTTATCAAACAAAAGTTTGGATGCCTTTCTTTTCAGTATGTTCTGCTTTTTCTTGCTAAATTTCAGTAATTATTAATTAAATCAACAAGCATGGCTGATGTTATCCCTCAATTTGTGCTACTGCTGACAGATTCCACAAGAAAACCATTGCTTGATTGGTCAACAAGATTCAATATAATATTAGGGATAGCTAGAGGAATTCTTTATCTTCATCAAGATTCAAGGCTGAAGATAATCCACAGGGATCTCAAAGCAAGCAACATATTATTGGATGATGAAATGAGCCCCAAGATATCTGATTTTGGTATGGCAAGAATTTTTTATGGCAACCAGCAACAAGGAAACACCAACCGCGTTGTTGGCACATAGTGAGTGATATATATAACATTAATGAGCTTTACAATACTGTTATTGTGCTTGAACTAAAATAAGCTGGGTTTTTAATAATGGGGCAATATTTCAAACAGTGGTTACATGTCGCCTGAATATGCTTTGGAAGGTGTGTTTTCTGTCAAGTCTGACGTGTATAGCTTTGGAGTTTTAGTTCTAGAGATTGTGAGTGGCTCAAAGATCAGCTCTATGCACATGACAGAAGATTACCCCAACCTTATAGCCTGTGTAAGTATTACGAAATACTCAAATAACTGCAATTTATTGTAGATTTGTATCTTGATGGATGGGACATTATCGATGCAGGCTTGGAGCTTATGGAGGGATGGGAATGCAAAAGAATTTGTTGACTCGTCCATTGTGGATAATTGTTCGCTTGATGAGACTTCACAGTGCATCCATATCGGGCTCTTGTGTGTTCAAGACAGCCCAAATGCTCGGCCACTCATGTCATCAATTGTGTCGATTCTAGAGAATGGAGATACGTCACTTCCACCTCCAAAACAGCCAATATATTTTGCAGAAAGGAATTATGGAACTGACGGAGCAGCAGAAGCTATTGTGAATTCTGCAAATACTACGTGTGTTACAGCCTTGGAGGGACGCTAGAAGTATAATTCCTGCAAATACCAATGCAACACATGAGAAAGCAACATTTGAATCTACATAGTAAGCAGTAGCTTAGATAGTGCATTTCTGCCTCAATGACTTTCATATCAAATGGGGGAAGTGTAGAACAGAATTAGTGGAAAGGGTCGATTATATTGCTGAGCCTCAGATCCGGATTATGTAGGAGTACATTCCTTATAAGGTAATGTGGGATTCTTGCATAGTTCTCATGAAATTCATGTCTTCCAGATGGGGCCTTAGAGTTTACTACCTGTATCACAGTATCAAGTGCCAATAAATCCATACTAGTACTGAGTACTTTTCAGCTAGGCCTTTCTGGTTTGACACAGTAGGCATTTCCTTAACCAACAAAAAAGCAAAACTGCACAATATTAGTAAAACGATTATGTATATGCTTTCAGGTTTTCTTTAGAAAATGAATATTAAATTCTGAACAGGCAGTTGTTAGTTCTGTGTCGCAGAATACGACGAGTGTTGGGTAGGAGTACTACTAGAAGTAGCCCGTACAACTCATACAGCGAGGCAGGCAGGCAGGCAGCAAGTCGGAGCTGTGCTTCAGTGCTTGTGCCTCGGGCTGGCCAGCCCATGGCCCATGGTGGCGCGGTGGGCAAACGGCAGCGGTGCGTCGAACCAGATGAGGGCGAGAGAACGGCGCAGCTGACCTGCTGCCGGGTGCAGCTGCCTCGGCTCTCGGGTCTCTCCATCGCTCTGCTCTGCTGGAACCCATCTCTCAGACCTCTGTGTCGCTGGCTTGCGCGCACGGGGCCGCGGGACGACAAGCATCGCGGTCCATTGTTTATTCGCCAAGCTGGCCACTCGGCAAATCCTGCCTTCGGCCAGCAGCCAGCAAATGGTGGCTGGCCAGGTTTCTGGTTTGAGAAAGCCCGGCGGTTTGGCCGCAGTCCTCCTCCAAACCAAAACAAAGGCCCCAGGCCCCCGGCATACCGGAACTGGAACGAGGTTGTTTGACAGTTCACTCGCGCCTTATCCGAAATCCCAACCTCGCACGACCAATCCCGTCAGCGCTGCGCCAACCTCTCGTTGACAAGAAGAATATGTCCCCCCATAGGCAGAGCTGTTCCCTACTGAACTCTTTGTCGTTCGCCACTGGTCAACTCCATGGTACCCCTGCCGCTACTGGACACTGGCTGGGTTTCCACTTGTTTTGCTCGCATGCCGGGATGCCCAAAACAGCAGCGCGGCCGGCGCCAACCCGCCTCCTGTGAATCCGAGTATCCGACCATTTCTTTGCCGCAACTTGCAACCACCGCCTCCGCGGCGGGCGTCCAATATATGCTCACGTCCATGTCCCGGACGTTCCACTCACGATCACGATCACATCAGGAAAGCAAGCATCCCACCCAGAAGTCAGAATGCACTTGACGCTCAGCCCTGCGAGGGCGACGACGAGGAAGGCGGCCGCGGCGCCGACCGCGGCAGCACACGCGCGGTCCGCGAGCGAGCCGTGCCACCCGGCGCTCGCGCGCCTCCACGGCACCGTCCGCGCGCTCAGGGCGTGGTGCGGCGCCGGCGGAGCCTCCTCCTCCTCCGGCCACGGCCTCGCGCTCCTGGACGCCGTCCTGGCCGCGCTCGGCGACCTGCTGGCCACGCCGCGGGCCGCGGCGGCCCTCCACGACGCCGACGCCGACGACGACCAGGTCCTCGACGGCCTCCTCGTGCTCGCGGACGCGTACGGCACGTTCGAGTCGGCGCTGCTCGCGGCGAAGCAGAGCGTGGCGGACGCGCAGGCCGGCGCCCGACGCGGGGACGGCACGGTGGTCGCCGCGTCGCTGCGCGCGCACAGGCGGACCGAGAAGGAGCTGCACCGCCTCGCCGCCGCGATGCGGCACGCCTCGACCTCGAGGCGCGCGGCGCCGGCGCCCAGCTCAGCGGACGCCGCGGACACTGAAGTGGTCGGCGCGGTGGCGGAGGCGGCCGTGGCCGCGGCGGAGGCCTCGGCGGTCGTCTTCTCCGGGTGCGCGGCCTTGTCGCCGAACGTGTCGGCCATGGTACAAACGGCGTCTTCGGCTTCGCACAGGTGGCTGGCGAGGCTGGGCGTCGCACCAGGGGCCAGGAAAGTAGCGCCGGAGATGGCGCCAGCGGCATTGCAGAGGCTGGAGGAGCTAGAGGAACGCATTGCCGGGCTGGAGAGCGAAAGCGAGAAGGTGTTCAGGAGGCTGCTGCAGGCCAGAGTTCTGCTCCTCAACATCCATAATCCTTTGTAATTACTGGACTGTGTTGCAGTCAAGATTTCAGAGGATCAAACTAGGAAATGTGCAGATTAGTATCAGTTGGGAAAATATGTCACTCTTTGCTTCCTGCGCAGAATCATCTCCTTCCGCTCACGTGGTATTAACTTTGATCAACGAACAAAACTTTATTCTCACTCCATTTCAAATGTTAGGCGTAGTATAACACTAAGAGCCATGCGCATCTTACAAAAGGAAACCGAATGAATATGAGCAAAAAGAAACCAAATGAGTATGAGGGTGCTGGAAAATCTGGAGCCAATCTCTCCAACCACATCAGGCTGATAATTGGAAGAAAAAGAAAAAAATTATTACAACAATGGTTCTTAATTGTAACCGTATTTTGTCCTACAAAATGAACACTCAGAACCAACTACAGGGAAGAAAAGACACAACTGAAGTAAGGTGTATGGAGATACAACTGCAGCGAGGGAGAGTAACCACCAATCTCCAGCACAGAGATTGGCTGGTACATTTGCTGGACACAAAATTGTTAGCTATGGAGAAGCATTACACTACCCCTATTTGCCTATCAGAAGGTGCCTGACTGTCTCTCCATTAGCGATAATATATGGTTATTCAACCATCATCTCTTCTTGATATTTGAACATCAGGCACTAGTTTTGTGATGCCAACCAGCTCAAAACCTTGCGATTCATAGGCGTTCAGTGTTCCAACATCAGAGTAGGCTTAACTGTTGAAAGCATAAACTTGGAACTTCAAGCTGAACTGGCAATGTAGGTGCCTGAAGTCGTCCAACAACATGAAGCATGTTTGCACTCTTGCTGGCCCTGTTAAGCTAAGAATGTTGCAAAAACGACCAGGGTTGCAAAAAATGCTGAAGAATTGGCTGTTCAATTCAGGCAATGCTTTATTCAAATAATAAAACTCAGGCAATGCCACCAACCAGGCACCGTCATGGTTTTACTTTTCAGCCCATAGCCCTAATCCAGGGACGAAGCTAGAAAAAAAATTTAGGAGGGGCTAAACAATGGCAATTAGTAAGAAAAGAGGTTCAACAAATCTCAGCCCCTCCTACCTGTACATCTACGGTTGAAATTTTAGACGGCGGCTCTATGGGGCTTCGCTTGCTCGCGAACGGTAGGGGGGGCTGGAGCCCCCCTAGCCCCACCGCTGGCTCCGTGCCTGCCCTAATCAAAAGTACCTCTGCCAGACAAAAGAGAAGAACTAGAGCAAATTCATGTCCTAACATATTACCAGCAATTAAGCAAAAGAATCTGAGCAGAGAACTAAGGGAATGGAATTTGAAAGGTTCAACCTTTCCTCATGAATCTTGAACTACCAATAGGATAGCGCAAACAGTTGAAACATGACATTTGGGTTCCAAGCATCAAATGCCACAACTATGTCCATGCCACTACCTCTATCAACCATGTCATACCACTCTGAAATCCGTGCACCTTGGTTATCTCCAGCACACAAACCTCCTGCCCATGGCACCATTAATCCATTCTCCATCAGAAGTGTGCCAAGCACAGTTGAACATGCTTAATGACATGATTTCCCATGAAGTTGAGAACATCCTTCTACTGTTACTTATCCGATACGTCCAACAAGCAATCCTCATGCTCAACAAAATCATCACCACTCTCTCTGGCATCAGCAGTGGCACCTGAAGCCATGTTGGCACTTGAATTGGCATTCCCAAGACCACGTCGACGCAGGAGCATGAGCTCAACGAGTTTGGCCCTTGCCTCAGAGATATCATTCGACAAAACAAGCTTTCCACGATCATACATCTCCCTCAAAAACACTGTGTGCCGTTTTCCTTTCGCCGAGAGGTAGAATATCCCGGGATGATCCAAGAACACGTCCCGGACATTGACCTCGATCCCAAACCACTTCCTGAACTGACTGAACTTCTCCACCTCCACCATCTTCTCCACTGTCAGGCTTAGGAACTCGTGCGCAATCCCTACCGCCCTCTTCTCCATCTTCCTCCTCGCCAGCTTTGACACCCTCTTGCTCCCTCCAGCCCTCGGACTGACGCCCTGATACGGGCCGGTGTAAGGCAGCAGCTGCCACCCCTTCACCTTTTTCCGATACTCCTTGGTCAGCCTGAACCCCGGCGGAAACTGCAGCTTGAAGGCGTACCTGTCCGGCCGGGTCTTCTCCACCGCCGGGGTGAATTCCTCGGTCGCCGGATCGGCGACGAGGTGGAGAATGTGGGTGTTGGGCTCGTCGGGATTGGGGGCAAGGCGGAAGAGGTGCGGGTGCCCCTCAACGATGGAGTCCTCGAAGTCGTCGGGGAGGGCGAGCTCGCGCCAGACGCGGAAGATGGCACGGAGGGGCAGGGAGCGGGTGACCGACATCGCGAGGAGGCGGTGGAGCGTCCGCGCCGCGTCGGCGGGGGAGCTGGCGACGGAGAGGAGGCCCGCGGCGGCGGGGGTCAGGGACAGCGAGAGCGGGAGCGGGGCGCGGAGGTGGAACACGCGCGGGAAGAGGCGGAGGAAGTGGAGCGGGCCGCGGCGGTGGAGGCGGAGCGGGAGGCGGCGCGCGAGGTTCGGCAGCGCGAGCGGCTCGGGGCAGGCCCGCAGCGCGTCGATCAGCGGCGACGCCGCGACGAGGGGCAGGTGCGCCGCCGCGAGCCGCTCGAAGGTGTGGTCCAGGTGCCGCGCCACCACGTGCTGCACCGCGGTGGTCTTGCCCCGCGCCAGCAGCAGCCGCGCCGCCACCCGCAGCGGCAGCGGCATGGGGACGCCCCGCGTCGGCGCGTCGGGCTCCGGCCGGACCCGCGGCGCGGCTGGAGCCGTGCCCTTGCGACACAGCCAGCCACACAGACGCTGCCGCGTCGTGGGCTGATGGGCCGATCTGCAGGTACGATCTGGGCGGTTGGGCTGAATTGTCTCAGGATGTGGAGATCCAGCGGCCTGCCAGGCCTAAGGGTTTCGGTGCGGAGTCCACCATATTTTCCGCCGAGGTAGATTCGCCGTCAACGAAATTCCAAACGATCCCCGGGGACTGGTTTTTCTACCAGCGCCGGAAACATCTCGGCTGCTGTTGCGTGGATCATCTCCTCCGGTCTCCTCTTCGAGTTCTGCAGTTGAGCACCTCATCAGGTGAGAGTTGCATACGCGATTGATTTTCAGTTTATTTTATTTATGTTGTCCCTACTGTTCTGTTGCGGAAACTGGAATTGCGCTTCGCATTGCGTGGGACGTGGGTTGAAGATCGGTGACCGAGGGACTCCGATCCGTTCCATCTTTCGTTTTGAAACGAGACTACGAGAGACTCCTGTTCTTGGATCCTGTGAAAGAGGGGGGGCTTGTGCTCGAGGAACCGTCATCAGGCGGGAAGGCTGATGCGGATTCCAAAAGGAGTGATGCGCCATTGCGTGTGTTCACTTTACCCGCTTTTTCTGGAGATTCCATCCATGGCATTCTCTTTCCTTTTTCCGTGGTTTTATTTCGTTGATAAAGAAAAATGTGTTTCTATCATGCTTAAAAAAATTGTCTACATAGAAAGAACCAGGATATGTCTTACTGTGTTCTGCAGATTTTCTAACTGTGTCATCAAATGTGAAATAATGCACACCTGAATGTCTATCAGCTTTGCTACTATAGTTCTCCTCGAAACAGTTATTTTCTTGATGAACTATAGAAACAAGATTGAATTCAGAAAAAAATGTGACCATTCTAGGAGGAAATATACCTTTTTCACCCAGAAGAAAATAGACACCCAAATTTGAGTTAGAGAGGGCTAGGTTGAAGAGGCTCAAACCTTAGTCGTTGGGTATACTCGTATGAGTATGACCACACCTCCCATCCAACTAGGCTCACTTTCTAAAAGTGAATTCAGGAATTAGCTGTATATAGACAAGGATCCAAGGAACCATATCATTCATTATTTGCCGGTGAAATCCTTTGCAAAATATCAGGCCAAATAGGTAGGCCACGCCATGAACATGAGCCATCAGAGGCTGTGGTCCCTGCATTTTGTTGCACCGACACTGTCCAAGCTTGCCATCAGCCCATCACAAAACTGTATTTTTTTTCCTTCCACATGAGGTTTTCTATTTTTCAAGTCAAAAGGAAAAGCAGAAAATGCTGGGAGCAAATGGAGGCCCTACAATCTCTCCCCATAACCCTCTGTGGTGCCTTTTCGCCATTGACCAAATCCTGTCCACCGTCCAATTCTCCATGCAGGCAAAGAACAAGGGGGGTGAACATCCCCTGCGCCAGTGCGTGACGAGGAGATTAAAAGGGGCAACAGCTCAAAAGGAGAGCCTTTTGGTTTTACCCTGCTTCTACTGCAAACAACCATCATGGGCGGGCAAAGTTGCCCAGATCAATGATAGAGTGGGCGACACTCAGAGAGGGCAGAGCAAATTTGCTACGGTGACAAGGGAATACTGGGACACATATACATCGTTATAAGGTGGGTAATTCCAAGATTTACTGCAGCTCTCGCGTGGTTAATTTCGTTGTGTTCATGTTTTTATTAATTCTTGGAATTGTGTTAAGGCTTTCTGTCTGCCATTGAAAATTGTTTTGTCCCTTCCAATGTAGTCGGTTAAAAGATTATTGGCGACATTGTCTTAAAAAAAGATATCCTTTTCCAATGGCCCTGTTCGCTTCGCTGAAAAAACAAGCCGAAACACTGTTTTGACTGATTTGTTGTGAGAGAAAAACACTGTTCCGACTGAAAAAACAAACTGAAAAAGACGGATTGTAAGAGAAGCGAACAGGTGTCAGCATTGTGCTCTCGGAGCAAAGCACCAAAAATCCTCTGCATGGAAATGGCAGCTGATTGGTGTTTGTTGCCTAAAGAGCCAAACAAGAAAAATAAAAAGTAGGCTCTTGAAATGTCAAAGATTGTTCAGAAACCAATAGTCCAGAAATTTTGTTCAGAAACCAATACTATGTCAGAAATTCAGAGCACATCTCTCGTCATTGTCCATGCATACAGTCCAAGGATAGAAACGTCACATTCGTGCAAGAGGCCTAATTCCAAGGACCGAAGACTATTTCTTCTTGCAAATCATCTTCCTCGGACGATCCACTGCGCTCGCTGGGTCTCCACAGGCAGGCATTGCTCCAACACCATTACCACGTGAGCAAGGACAGGCCGTGGTCTCGCCTCGCCCTCGGTGGCTGCCCGCTTTTTCCTTCCCACCAATTCCACCCTATTTTTATGCTGATGTCGGCCTGATCTTTCCGGGTGTGGCCTCCATTCACACCCCGCTTTCTTTATTTATTTATGAAAAGGGAAAAAGTCCCCAACTATCATACTTGGTCTACTTCACCTCCTCAACTATGAAACCGTCTGTTTTACCCCCTGAACTATCTAAAACCGTCTGTTTTACCCCCTGGGGCGGTTTTCAGCGGCGGTTTTGCTATAGCCTTAGATTAATTGGAATAATTCATAGCTGCAGCTTCTATGGTCCAATTGTGGTGAAATTTTTATGGTACGCTAATTATTGTATGCTTGAACTATAGTAAAAATTTCGTACTCATTGGACTATGTATAACTTAGTTATAGATAAATTCTAATTAATTACAGACAAAATTGGATTTTCCAATTAATCTAAGGCTACAGTAAAAATTTTGTACTAAAGTATACCGTATTATATATTCACTATGTAGATCTACTCATGTGGAGTCCAATAAAATTAGATTTTTCTATGATTTTTCAAAAATTCACCGAAAATAAATAAAAAAAAGAAAATTCAAAAACACGGGTACCGTAGCAAATCCACCGGTACTGTAGCAACCCGCTGTAACTGTAGCAAAACCGCCGCTGAAAACCGCCCCAGGGGTAAAATAGACGGTTTTAGATAGTTCAGGGGGTAAAACAGACGATTTCATAGTTGAGGGGGTGAAGTAGACCAAGTATGATAATTGGGGGTTCAAGTAGACTTTTTCCTTATGAAAAGGGGGGACAGGGTTAGCTGGGGCGCTGCTGACATGTGGGCGTGTTCGGCATCACGCCACCACTTCACTCACCACTGGCTCTTCTCAGTGCCTGCCTCACTAACCTCACCATTGCTGAAGTGCAGAGCTCGCATAAATAGGCAGGACCCGTGGTGCTACTCTCCCGTCCCCTTCCGGCCTTTTCCCCCTCTGGAGCTTGGGGGTACTCTGCCCTCTTCGTCGTCGTCTTGGCGTCCTCCAGTGCTCTGCCTTCCTGAGCTGGCTTCTTGTTCGCAGATCAGGTTCCTCCGCTGATTTCGTTTCGTGCGCTTTGTTTCTTGGAGGGGATGGATCCATTTGGAAATGCAACGGCTCCCGCTGAGGGGCATTGATGGGGTCTGCTTCCCATTTCGTTAATTTTTTGGATTCATGGGCATGGGCTGGTGCTTAGCTGCCATTGTCGTGTGGCTTCTGATTTGCCTTTTGTTGGGAATCTTTACTGTTTAGCCTCCTTTACCCTTTATGCTAGAAGGACATACTTGCCTTTAGCAAGAAGCATAAGTCTGCTGATTTTATTTGAGGCATGCTGCGTGCATACGATTCTGCACAGTTTTCTCCTCTCGGGCGAATCAAAGCCTTTTGGAGATTTTATCACGATCTGAGGTTAGGTTGGTTAATCTTTTCCTCTGGCTGCTTTTTCTAACTTTTTTTTATGGGTTAGGTTGGTAATTGGTGCCACTTTAATTTTGGGCAAACATAAATTCAGTTGTTGTTCAGAAATCAGATCAATCAAATCTGCTATCTCCATCTCCTTCCACTTTCTGAATTTTGTTGTTCTAAGTTCTAAAGTCGTAGCTAGCCACAGAAATTTACTGCCACTGTTCAAACTATTTAGTTTTGATCTCACCAAACTGTACAGTAATTGTGCCCACAAACCTCACTGAAGCATGGTAGATTACTAAATTTCAAATCTTTTTTTGTTTTGAGAAATCTACGAAATTTCAAATCTTGATACTTTCTTAGATTTCTTTCACTGCTTATAGTAAAATTAGTTTATCTGGCAGTGCAAACCCTATGCCTTCATCTTTATTGTTCAGCTCAATTGCTCAAATCAAAGATGTGTAGCCTAAATATGTCAGTTTAAGCCCTCTACTCTGAACTCTGTGAGCTGCTCCTAATTTTGGTGCCTTTCTCCATTAGATCAAATTAAATTCTGTTGACACCTCACTGGTTCTTGGAACTGCAGGAGCCATGGCGAAGGACTACCCAGCTTCTCCCAAAGCCCAGCAGCTGCAGGAATTCAAGAAGCAGCGCCTGACATACATCCTCGTTGTAAGCGCGCTCTGCATCGCCTTCTACGTCCTTGGCGCATGGCAGAACACCACGCTTCCAAAGCCCATAGGCAACTCAGCGATCACCCGGGTTGGCTGCGATCCCACTGTCGCCACGACACAGTCCTCTGGCTCTGCGCCATCGTTTGGGCCAGGCTCCGGCGAGGTGCTTGACTTTGACGCACACCACCGGCTCACCATCAACAACACGGACGGTGATGGGGAACTGCAGCAGTTCCCGGCATGCCCTCTCAACTTCAGTGAGTACACGCCATGTGAGGACCGTACGCGCGGGCGCCGGTTCGACCGCACCATGCTAGTGTACCGGGAGCGCCATTGTCCTGGCAAGGACGAGCAGGTCCGATGCCTCATCCCAGCACCGCCTGGGTACAGGACCCCCTTCAAGTGGCCTCGTAGCAGGGACTACGCCTATTTCAACAACATCCCCCACAAGGAGCTCAGCATTGAGAAAGCAGTGCAGAACTGGATCCAGGTTGAGGGTGATAAGTTCAAGTTCCCTGGTGGTGGCACTATGTTCCCGCGTGGTGCTGATGCCTACATAGATGATATCGATAAGCTCATCTCATTATCGGATGGGAAGATCAGGACGGCTGTTGACACAGGTTGTGGGGTAAGTGGAAGAATGCCTTGGGTTTATAGGTTCTAGTTGTGCGTTGTGATAGTGCTGATGCTTTTGTTGTTGTTGAAGGTTGCTAGTTGGGGAGCATACTTGCTGAAGAGGAACATCATTGCCATGTCATTTGCGCCAAGAGACACGCACGAAGCTCAGGTGCAATTCGCACTGGAAAGAGGTGTCTCTGCCATCATCGGTGTGATGGGGAAGCACCGGTTGCCTTACCCATCTAGGGCATTTGATATGGCACATTGCTCTCGCTGTCTGATTCCTTGGCATGCACATGGTGAGTACTTCATACCTCTTCCATTTGATCCACTGTGTATCTTTTCTACTTTTCAAGTTGTCCTTGGGTAGAAAATGAACTGACTTAGTGGATGTTCTCAAATTTCCTTTAGATGGACTATACCTTGCTGAAGTCGATAGGATTCTAAGGCCAGGAGGATATTGGATTCTCTCGGGTCCTCCGATCAACTGGAAGACGCACCACGCGGGGTGGGAGAGGACAAAGGAGGACCTCAAGCAAGAGCAAGACAAGATTGAGGATGTCGCAAGGAGCCTTTGCTGGAACAAGGTGGTTGAGAAGAGGGATCTCTCCATCTGGCAGAAGCCTAAGAACCACCTTGAGTGTGCCAACATTAAGAAGACATATAAGACGCCCCATATCTGCAAGAGTGACAATCCTGATGCTGCTTGGTATAAAACCGCTTAACCAATAAAAATAGGTTTGATGATCCATTTAGTTGTCTATTACTTATTCCTTTTCCGTTCCATATGCAGGTACAGACAGATGGAAGCCTGTGTTACTCCATTGCCTGAAGTAAGCAACCAGGGAGAAGTGGCGGGAGGAGCAGTGGAGAAATGGCCAGAGAGGGCATTCTTAGTTCCCCCCAGGATTAAAAGGGGCATGATTCCAGGATTGGATGCAAAGAAGTTTGATGAGGACAAGAAATTGTGGGAGAAGAGGGTGGCATACTACAAGCGCACCATACCCATAGCAGAGAATAGATACAGAAATGTGATGGACATGAACGCAAACATGGGTGGGTTCGCTGCTTCTTTAGTGAAGTACCCTGTGTGGGTGATGAATGTCGTCCCTGTTAACTCTGACCGGGACACCCTTGGGGCAATATACGAGCGAGGGTTCATTGGCACATACCAGGACTGGTGTGAAGCTTTCTCAACGTATCCAAGAACCTATGACCTCTTGCATGCTGACAATTTGTTTAGCATCTACCAAGACAGGTAAGGAAATTCTGCACTTCACTCTTTATTTGAGCCATGTTCATGACATTACTGTTTGCTATCTTCTTGTTACCTTTGTTTTGTTTGGCCATCATTTTGTCAGCCTTGAAAATCATAATCAATTTATAGTTCGCCTTAGCCTATTAAGGAAGACATCAGCTTACTTTTATCAAAATATATTTTTAGTGGTTTATGATTATGAGAAGATATTTGAGTTTTGTTCGGCACCTTATCATTTTTCTCGGCACCAAGTAATTGTGGAGGTTATGCTAGGCATCTCAGTGCAACATGTTCACCTCTAATTAAATGTCAGATAGCCTTCAGCCTTGCCCAGTTGATGACTGCATGTCCTGCAGTACAATTTACTGTTAATATTGCCTTTAACACAGGACTCTAGTTTAACTGCTGTCCTGATACGTTTTTCTGACATATTTGTTATACTTGTACCACTGCCCCTACTCTCATGTCTTCTGAAACTGACCTTGGTTATTCACATGAGCTCCTCTGTCAGCAAGTGTGGGAGCATTGTTTCAGCTCTGAAATATCCATAATATATGGCATTTTTTTACAATATACAGGCCCTCATGATGTGTTCTCCTAAACTTTTCAGGTGTGATATAACCGACATCCTCTTGGAGATGGATAGGATATTAAGGCCCGAGGGCACAGCTATCATCCGTGACACAGTTGACGTGCTCACGAAAGTCCAGGCAATAACCAAGCGAATGCGGTGGGAAAGCCGCATCATGGACCACGAGGATGGCCCCTTCAACCCAGAGAAGGTCCTCATGGCGGTTAAGACGTACTGGACTGCCAAAGCAGAGGAGGAGCATTAGCACACAGGCAACACAGCTCACTGAAAGCCTGAACCAGGCTTGTTCTACCAGTTGGGAGGATGGCATCAGTGTTCTGCCATCTCAGTGTAGTATGGGGCCGCTTGGTCACATGTTCCTTTCACCTTTCTCTAATTCTTTGTAGCTACAATCCGATGAGAAGTTGAGGGAGGGTTCTGAGGGGTGATTGGACCTCTAGTTGATACAGGAAAAACGGTTTTGTAGCAGGGGAAGAATTCGCTGGTCTTGCATAGGTTCCTGGCCCTGTTCCACGAGGGGTTGAGCTAGGTTTTAGTTTGTAATATGGTGGCAACGAGCAGGCAGTGTTACCGTATATTGGGGTGACACTACACTAACAGTAATAGGTATTTATTCAGTTTTCCTCTGAACACTGAAGTGCTTGAAAATTGAAATTGAAAGGTTCATTTCTCATGCAACCAGGTTCTGGCTGTTCCGGCATGATAGTAGCAGTCGATGGTCGCTACTGTGGCTTTCACTTGACAGATTGAAGGTTGTTCATTTCATGATCTTCTGGCCTGAAGTCTGAACCCCCATAGCAGAAGACATCAATATGGGTACTAGCTTATTGCTTCCCTGGTTTGGCCCATGAACATGTTCCCAGAACTCGTCAACAGGCAACAGCCCAAGAGGATTGACGAAATGCCAGGCGCTACGTATTTTCAGTGTCATATCATAATAAAAGAAATGTCAAAACATAAAGCATACATACTCGATCACTTGACTCATCTCCTGCCCCCAGCTCTTCAAGGCTTTCGGCGCACTACGCGAGCAATTGAACATCTAATTTAGAGTCTAATGACCTGACTTTTTTTAATAAAAAACATAATGATTCTTTGTCCTTTTCTTTTCTTTTGGCTTAGTGTGCTTCCATGTTGTTCGCTTGTCTTATAATCTGTATTTTTCGGCTTATTTTTTTAGCCGAAACAGTGTTTTTCTCTCACAACAAATCAGCCGTAACAGTGTTTCAGCTTATTTTTTTCAGCGAAGCGAACAAGGCCTTTATTCTTCATTCGCTTTACTAATGCTCTGCTTTCCTAATCGTGAAATTTCTTATGCCAAAGCTAAAAGCTAATGCTTGCCATTATGCCTTGACGCCGCCCGCTCTTGAGTCTTGAAAGATACGGCTAACAGACCCAACTTGTTCGTCTTTGTTGGCTAACTTCATGCCGACAAGTCAAAGAAGAAAATTGCCAAAATTCTGCGGTGTTTTTACCAGTCTACTGCCGAGTAAGGCAGTATGAGCTTTCAAGCAAAAACAACAAAAAGGGAATTGGCAAAACCCATGTATATAGAATCTAGAAGCCATCCTAACATACACAATTATTTGGAGTTTCTAGACGAACAAAGGGTCGCACGCGCGTAATGCAACCTTCTTAATGGTAGGGATGTTGGTGTTGTCTTATAGGCAAATTCGTGTGTTCATACGTAACCTTAAGATGATTTAATAGGAAACAAATAATGCCACAATTCTTTATTTTGCGGATTAAAAAATATAAATTAGTGAGTATGTAAACTTAAGATGACAGCTCATATAATACCAAAATTTCTCAATTTGTAGATTACAAATATGAATTAGTGCGCTATCCCTCCATCCTAAAAAGAGTGCATATCTTGTTTTCGAGAAATCAATCAATTTAAAGTTTAACCAGATTTACCAAAAAAAAAACCTACAAATAAGTTTACTATGAAAATATATTGCATGATGAATCTAGCGAGATACCTATTCAGCTTGATAACTATTATATTAGTACCTTTTATATATATTTGATCAAACTCGACTTTGGTTAACTCCTCCAAAATTGAGATACGCACACTTTTCAGAACAGATGGAGTATAAAATTTAAGCCTGCGAGATGGTTTCTTTTTGAAACAACGGTATCTTTCTCCTTCACCTCATAAAAGATGCTACATAGCACAGAATGAAATGACCTACGAGACCTCAAGTACGTAAGTGTACTCGCCCTGAAATACCATGCTTGGGTTTGGGTAGGTGAGGATTAGGCCCTATTTGGTTTCTACATGTGTTCCTAAAATTCCTGTCACATCGAATATTTAGACATATGCATGGAGTATTAAACATAGGCTAATTACGAAATTAATTACACAACTTGCGACTAATTTACGAGATGAATCTTTTAAGCCTAATTAGTCCATGATTTGATAACGTGGTGTTACAGTAAACATGTGCTAATGACAAATTAATTAGGCTCAAAAAAAACTTCTCACAAATTTGTCTCCATCTATGTAATTGATTTTGTAATTAATCTATATTTAATGCTCTTTATTAATATCAATATGAATTTTAGGAGTAACTGCAAACCAAACACAGTCCTTTTCTTTGTCCGAGAAATGAGTTTCGGATCCAATTCCAGTCTTCCTGCAGAGCCCAGAAGAGGACAGTTGAAACCAGTAGCATTGAGTACTCACATGCCCATGGCGGATTTAGGGCCTGTTTAGTTGCCAAAAAATTTTGCATAGTACTCGTCATATCGAATCTTGCGGCACATGCATGGAGTACTAAATGTAGACGAAAAAAAAACTAATTGCACAGTTAGGTGAGAAATCGCGAGACGAAACTTTTGAATCTAATTAGTCTATAATTAGACACTAATTACCAAATACAAACGAAAGTGCTACAGTCGCCAAAACTCAAAAAATTTTGGATCTAAACGGGGTTAGTGGGAAAAGGCTTGTCAGGGTCTGTGCACTCATTGCGTGCTGGCACTTTCGACTCCACCACCACCACGCCAGCTGCAGTTGATTCAAGACGGACTGACGGAGCTGGTAGGCGTGTGTGGAACTAAAAAGCTTGATTTTTTATCAACCCGATGCTTCCAACGGCCTCATGCGTACGTTAAACATCAACCACCGCAACCATCCATCAATAAACGTGCGCGAGGGCTTCCGAAGCTAGGCCTTGTTTAGATACCCTCAAAATTCCAAATTTTTTCACTCTTTCTCCATCACATCAATTTTTAGCTGTTTGCATGGAGCATTAAATGTAGGTAAAAAAAATAATTAATTGCACAGTTTAGTTGGAAATCACGAGATGAATCTTTTAAGCTTAGTTGGTCCACGATTGGACAATATTTACCAAATAAGACGAAAGTGCTACTATTCATCAGTTTGAAATTTTTTTCAATCTAAACAAGACCCTAATGGCATGGCGTGGCAGATTTGGCCCGTACCATTTTTTTTCTTTTTTTTATTTAAGGTTGGTTTGTTTGGTAGGTAGTTCTTGCTTGGTTGAAGGTCATCACTCATCATCAGAAGGTTAGGAAGGGGAAGGAACGGTTATGAAGCGGTGTCTCTCAACAGACACCCCTTCGGTGATCTTATCAATGACGCCATGAACAGATACCTGTTCACGAAGTGATTTTATCCATTAATTATAAGATTAGTGGATAGAATTAGATAGTTAGTTTTACTCCAAAGGGCATGTTCTTTAGGAACAGTCGTGTCCCTTCGTGACACCCCTTTACTTGTATAAATATATTTTAGAGATCAATAAAAGAAACAATTCTTTCAAATCTTGTTCATTTACACTCACGTTCTAACACATTATCAGCACTTTTGCTCTACGAACAAGAAGAATAACAGAGGTTTGTACCACCAGCGGTAAGACGCGGAGGCAGTTCTAGCCAAGAACACGTTCTTCACTGGAGAACAAGAAGCGTTCTTCACTGGAGAATGGAAGTGCAGAGTTCGACCATGAGACGCTTGACAATAGCACTCACGGATTATCATGATTTGCTTCTTCCGTGGCTTCATCGATCAACAGAACCAAAAGAAAATTGATGGTTTCTGTCCTGATTGCATCAAAGCACTGTAAGATGCAATTTAATTTTCATCAATTTATGATATTCTTACCTCGATAGGAAGTTGCAATCAATCTGTTGTTTGGCACACTCCGTCCCCTTGCCACCAACTGGTGCCCTGCCTGCGCGCCATGCTTGCGGTAGCAGTTACGTATGTAACATCGCAGTTGTGCCAAATTGGCTGCGTCTCGAGCGAAGTTTTCGCTGGAGATCGCTATCGCTGACGACCCGGCAGGCGGCGGCGATATCCACATGCCACTACGCCAGACCAGCGATAGGTTCGGCGCATGCCAAGCAAGGGCCACGGCGGTGGCCGTATGCTAGGCTAGCAGCGATTGCACGCGCCTGGCGGCTAAGTCGGCTGGATCCAATGGCAACCCCCCTGCGAAACGGCAGCGACTGCCGCCCCCACATGCCTGAGGCCGGCGGCCTTGGTCTCGGGCCCGTGTGCTGCGCCTCGCTGCGACTGGCTGGCTCCCGGCTGCGGCCGGCCTCCCTCGGCGGTGGGGGCACCCTTGAGCCTGGATGGCAGTGACGCCCTCACGGGCACGGCCGAGAGGCCGAGAGGCGTGTTTCCCATAGGAAACCACCCCATGAAACCACCCGTGGACAGGATAAGATTGTGTTGTTTTTGCACCAAAACACTTATCTTTCCTGTGAATTATATGATAATCCAAATAGATTGTTAATATATTTCAGTTTTATATATGTTAGCCCTTATGTTTTAACATAATTGCACTGTACAATATTTACCTCATGTAAGTACTCATTTTAAATGTTTAAAATGAATTATGATGCACAATATTTACCTCATGTAAATAAGTATTTTTGAGACCCATGTGTCATCAAGAATTGCATCATGACATGTACTGCTGCAGATGAATTTACCACTATAAATTCGCTTTCCAGATCCTATGTTTTCTAGAATTTTTAGTACTGTTCAAAGCGTTTGTCCAAATTAGCAAACCCAATAAACATGTGCTATTAACATTGCATATTCAAAGTGTTTGTCCAAAATGGCAAACCCAATAAACATGTAGTATTACTATCATGACCTTATTATTGCAATTACTTTGTTATTTGCAATTTTTCATTTCATGTTAAGCCCATTTATGCTTTATTTCAAGCTCATAGTGCTTACATTTTTAATGCAAAATTGATTAAGTGTATTGCCCCATTATTTGTATAACACAAGTGTTCCACATTATATGTTGGCCATACACAAGGTAGCGTCATAGTTGCTACTGTAGGATCTACACTAAATTATTAGTGACTATCTTCAATGTGCGTACCCAACATCACAAATTGGAACACACGGTCTACATCTTTTCACAAGATGACTACTATTAATCAGCATTCCTATTGGCCATACACAAGGTAGTGTAACACCCTCGGTGTTATATTGTAATGTTTTTGCTAAAACACTGCATTAGCATCATACTTGTTTGTACATGTGTGTAATTGGGAGTATAAATTAATATACGGCATTGAAACATTTATCCGAAACAAGAAATAAATGTTAAGTTTCATGTCACGTTATATTGTTGGTGCCCTAAACGAATTTTTATTAAACAAAAAGGCTAATGAACGCATGCATGCAATTGGCTCTCCTTTTCATGTTGCACACAAAGCACGCAAATTTTGTCATCACGTTGTCTTGGACGGTGGCCAGCCAAACCACTGAGATGACCCACCCTTTGTTATCATGCACGTGTGAAGGGAGTGCAGTACATGACGGTGCCTAACTCGTCACTATGCTGTAGTACGATGTCGGGGCTTCCATGCAAGTTCTCGTCACCACGGCCGCTTTAAGTTCTGAACGCGGTCGCCTCTGCAAAGTAGTCTAGCAGCACTCCACCACTTTCCAGTTAGCAATACTCATATCGCGCTCTTCTGCATCGAGCTAGTAGCAGCGCCGACGAACTCCACCGCACTGCGTCCGAGCAAGAAAGCAGTGCAGCCAGAGGTGCGTGGTGCGTACTGTTGTTGTTAGCTTGTTGACGTCACCATGACGTCACCCCTACGTCACATATGTTTTGTGGCCGCTTTCATATAGGAAAATAAAGCCTGAAATACATTGAAATACATCTTGGTCTGACCTGTTTGCTGCCTCGCTCGGCCCACTGCTGCGCTGCCGCCGCTGGCCTGCTTCCGCAGCCGCTGGGCCTGCTCGCGCCCACGGCCTGCCTGCGTCCGGCCTGCTGGCCCGCTGCCGCCGCTAGCCCGCTGCCGCACGCGCGCACTGCCCGAGCTGGGCCGCGCTGGCCGCTGGGCCACGCCTGCCGCTGCCGCTTGCTGGACCGCGCTACCGCGCGCCTGCGCCGCGCCGCGCTCGGCCTGCCTGCCGCTGCCGCGCCAGCTGCCGCCTGCTGGGCCGCGCCCGCGCTGGCACTGCTAGGCCGCGCTGCCGCTGTTGGGCCACAAGTTAAGATTCGGTTTCCTTGATTTCCAGAAAAATAGAAATGCTTAATTATTTTTAGTTATGAGTTGAACTTCGATAAATCGTAGTAAATTGTGTAGATGTCCTAAAATAGCGAAACTAAGTTTGTTAGGTTCACAAAAATACCATCTACTTATTAGTACAGTTAGATTGCAGTTAGCTATTATGATGATAGGTTCATAAATTTTAATTAGTAAGCTTAGCATTATATAGATTAATAATTGTAGGAATTATTGTGGCAAATTGGTAATAGTTTTAGCTTTGAAAATTTTACAGTAGGTTCACTAGGATATCATGTACTTGCTGTAAATTTTGTAGCCTTAGAACGAGTTGTTAGATAGAGTAGCTATTACCTTTGCTTTATCGTATATAGCGTAAACTAGCATTAGGGGTAAGAATAGCCGCAGTTGCTATAACCATAATGATACTTCGAAATGGTTATCGGTGACAATAGGTAGCCTAGTACCGTGGTCGATATCCATAGCTTAGTAGCTAAATCAATGTACTTTTAATTTGAGAGCTGCTGTTGTTATATTCCTAAGCATTGCATCATCATTTCATGCATGTAGATCACGAGCTGGTAGACTTCGTGCCCGTCGTCGAGCCGAAGTACGACGAGGTGATCGAGGAGTACGAGGAGGAGCTCTTCACATAGGAGGGAGCCCAGGAGCCTGTTGGTGCTGACTTTGCTGACCCGGCACCTGTCCAAGGCAAGCCCCGGTGCATAACCCCTAATTTTTAAATGGTCACTGAATATATTATATGATCTGCATTTACGTTACAGGCATTTTATGGAAACTATATGCATAAATATATCCATCATGAGTCCTACTAGTACAGGTCGAGTAGCTACTATGCTCAGGATGTCGATAGCGTGAGTAACCTGCCGTTACTCGCAAATAGGTGATTAAACTATGATATCATGATGAAATAATGGAAAGGAAAATGGTGACCGGACATGGATATGGATTTGGTACTGGTGGGTGTGAGGGGTTGTGTCCTGCGGCCAACAGGGCATAGCCCGGTTACACTTTTTCCCTGTCTGTGTCGATTAAGGACCGGTCGTTGCCTATGACTCTAGGCAAGTCACAGACTATTGTCCCGAGCACATACTTGGGTATGGGCGTAGGGAAGACTTGCTGCTCTCTTATCGTGGATCTGGCTCTTTCTGGACCGACTGATAGGAAGAGGAGGTGGTGGAGGTCCTTGCACCGCACTGAGTCCGAGATTCAGAGGCGGGGGCTTGGAGTCCAAGTTTGGACGGGGACCTGGACACCCGGGACAGGAGAGTGGTGGGTTAGTCCTGCTTGTGCCTGGGGTACAAGCGGGGCGTGTGTCTTCGGGGCACCCAGCTGGGTACATTGATTCACGAATCGTCGGGTTATCCAGTACGACTTGTCTGCGGTTTAGCACCGTAGTAAGAACTGTAAGTGGAAAAAGGAGAAGGAACAATATCGATTGCTCAACTCTTGCTTGAAAGTAGAACAGGAGCTTATATAGATTGCCTAGATAAAAACTTAATACGGCTGATGATAATAATCTATCAATAAGGACTCACTATTAGTATTGCTTTTTGCTAAAAAGAGAACCAGCAAACCATAAAGCCTAGCATATTCCTTGGAGTCAGGAAAGTATTTCCACTAGTCGGATAAGTCTTGCGAGTACATTATGTACTCAGGGTTTATTTACCCCTGTTGTAGGTGATGCTTGAGGAGTACCTTATGTGGAGGATTCTTCTGGTGGGCTCAGACGAAATCCTCGTTATCTTATCGCTAGATGTTATCTTTTAATATTCCGTTGTTTATCATTCCGCACTCTGGTATTTGGTATTGTAATAATGTACTTTTTAAGAAACTCTGATGTATGAAATGGACAAGTATTGTAACTCGTTTTCATTATTGCATCCTTGGGAAAAATGTGGATCTTTCGGGTTCTCCCTCGGGGTGTGCCCGACGGACACCGCTCGTTGTAGTTGCTTTCGGGGTGCTTAGTGTCTGGTGGAAGACGAGCGCCTCCGTAAGTACGCTATTTCGGGTGGTTCTGCCACAGGTAGCACCATAGTTGCTACTGCGGGATCTACACTAAGTCCACAACTTAGTGACTATCCTCAACGTGCGTACCCAATTCGTTTACGGATTAACTAAGGTCTACATCAATCTTTTGATGATTACCTTAAAATGTGTTTATACAAATTGCATACACCACTTGGTATCTACTGTTCAACAGACTATGTCCATATTATCAGAGGTCTACATCTTCATGATGACTACCTCTAATGTGTTAGTATAAATGAGGTTTACACTATTAGTGAGATAGATCTTGTCTTCTATTTATTTTGCATTAATTAATACAGCATCACTATAGCAATTTTAAATTTACCCTTAGCGTAAATTCAGAAAATCTATGGTTTAAACCTTGTTAGAATAATAGCCAGCAAAGAGTTTGATCTCTTGCTCTTGATGGTCACCATTATCTAACATGGTCAATGGACGTAATGTTAAACTTAATGTTCTATGGATTCATGGCAATATTTGATACTCCTCATAAGAGAGCATCACCACTTATGATCAATTTAAATACGGAGTTTTATTTAAATAAAGCACCATAGACATTCAGGTCACACGTATGTGTATCTCAATGGGTGCAAATCGAAGCACTATATGGCTAGCTTTCAATGAGTGATACGAACAACACAAGGCAGTCATTCTGCCCAATGCTAACTATGATTGGCCACAACTTTATCTCTAGGATCTTAAGTCCACTTGAGAATATAATTATGTTGTTCCAAAATATCCCCCAACATTACGTTTTCGCGAAAGCACACAACTTACCAAATGTATTCTAGATTAATTCCTACATTACTTCAGGTCTAAGTGTATGGTAAACTCTTATCGAGGAATCATCATTAGAATTATAGTGATGCTCTATAATCTGAAGTACATTGAATTTTTAGAATCATAACAAGTTCGATGTCATATAATAATGCCATCCATAGAACTTTAATGGTAAGATTTAATGCAAAAAGAAGTAGCAGCCCCGTGCATTCTTTAGGGTCAATGCATTTCCCAAATATGACAGAACCATATTTTGTCCCAATTGTGTATGTTACAGCCACACAACTTGGAAATGTCATGCCTTGGAACATTTAATTGATCGGTATTACAAATCCATTGGACATAAATATCCGGCTCAACAATAAAGATATGAAGCACGCTTCTATCTTCAACCTGACACCACCAGGAAGGCCAGTTGTTCACAACAAGTTTCATGAAAAAAACCAAGTAGCAACCAAACACTTAATTAATAAGTGGGTCTTATGAGCATGGAGAGCACTATCATCGAATTTACTTCGCTTGATCCATTTTGGAGATCAAATCTGTCTTCCATTTATAAATATACCTAGTATTTTCGTCCCATTTTGGTGTTGTAATATAAAATGTCATCATCAATTTTAATTGAATATCACAATAATGTGCCATCACATTTGATATTCCATTAATTAACTTGTATGTAATCTATATATCCGCAAAGAATGTCATTATATTCTTCATGCTATATATAGACCTATACGGGAGTCAATCCAAATGCAAAGAGGAATTTTGCCTAGTGGATGACCACAAACTCTATATATAGGGAAGCAAAATATTCCTAAACTCTTACATAGAGACAAGAAAATATTTTGTTAATCGCTTGACGCGATGTCATGATAGTGGGCTTTGGTCGTGCTACTATCATACTCCCTATTGGTACTCAAATAATAATCATGAATCAATTCTTGTATTCTGATTCCAAAATATACCCAATTATAATTATAGAGATATCCGTCAATGTGGTTTTCATATGAAAACCCCAAGATAACAACTAAGAGGAGTATTTTTCTCTTAACAACGGATATGGCAATACTTAAACAAAACATCCTCAGTTCGATTTGACTACACATACATAACCTGTATCCAATGTTGCGTATAAATAATTCTCTCTCTTGATGTCAACAAGACTTGGCACATTTACCTTGGTTATTCAACTATAGAGATAACTTGAGAATTATTGTCAATTCTATTGGTCATAGCATCAATATGAGCCACTACATTTCTTGAAGAAATTCAAGAACATACATGTGACTCCATTTACCATTTTATGGACCATAAAGATACTATGTAATGCACATTTATACATCCATAATATAGTCCCAGGTGAGTCTCTTAGTCATGAGAACCATCACTATACCAAACTCATTGCTCGAAATCTTCAATTTAGAGCAAATTATCCTAGATGTGGGATCAAATCCATTTTATATGGAACAGTTTGGTTTTTTGGTACTATATATCAAGTACCTTATGTCCATACCAATAATGGTTTTATTGAGTCTCTTATTGAGAATCAAATTGCATAACATATTAAAATAGAATTGTAATTTACCAGAACTAAGTTGTTTTCATGCGGCCTTACACACCGCATCGTTAATTCAAATTCATAAAGCTGCACTTATACAACTCCCTCCGTTGTAGTATGTACGTGAAACTTTGGCCGCAGCCAAATATTTCCCATCTACGCATCGAGTATGTTTTCACATACCCATATCACCACCCCAACATACCAATGGGCATTAGGGATCCCAAGAGGTAACTCTACTGGGGATTTATAAATTGCCCGTATGTTGATCACATTTGAGGATAATTCCAGGCATTAGGGGGAGATTTATACCACATTAAGAATGCCAGGAATCAAAAGAGCAATCTTTGCATCCACGTACCAAAAATTCTAAACCTAATCGTTTAGAATGTCTTATATTTGCATCATGTTGCAAAGAATCTGCTAGAAACATTTACTGATAATAAGGGTGTCACAAAATCCTCTTATCCTAATTATAATGCGCCCGAAAGAATGGAGGTACCAATTAAAACCATTCAACTCCCACTTCCAAAGAAGAGGGGGAGAAGTATGGCCGCTCCAAAGGATAATGCTCCAAGTAAGCGTCCAAGGATACTGAGGACAATATCCTCCATATCAGTAAATCCAAGCCAACCTCAAGTTGGTAGACACCCAAAATGGATGAGCATCCAAAACCCGGATCAACGGTGCACCCAAATTCTGATCCTGGGACATTGGAACACTCTAACTCCATATGGGAAATGACTCGGAGTCCAAAAGGGTTAACATTTTCACATGCTATATTGATTTCAAGAACTGAATCAATCATTTAAAGACTATAAATTGTCACGGCATATACTCCTCAAAGATTGCTTTTTTACCTTACTGGATCTAGACCAAAAGTCCTAGGCAGAGTGTCTTCACACTCAAATTTGGTCAAACTAAAAGGTGGCAATTAAGGAGATTGCTCTTGTTCAATGATGAGAAGTATTACCACAGTAATATCTTCCCTCACAGAGTTTGTTTTCAGAAGCAAGGTGGTGAACAATGAGAGCTTGTAGCATATGGTTTCACGCAGAGACCCAGCATAGCATACCCCATGGTATGTGTGAAAATAAAGTTTTCCAAATTCAATAATTGGCATATCAAATGAATTTGATAGATTCGGACGTATAAGTCCCAATGGACTTCATATTCTGAATCTAAATACAAATCGCAACATACATTGTGTATAATTAAGCATGATTGCGCATATTGATTATTTTGATATCATCATGATACAGAAATAATTACGCAATCATTGGAGATACAATTTCGATCATGTGGATTCGAGATGGAGGATTTGGGTAAGACCAAATATTACCTAGGCTTACAACTTGAGCACCGTCCTTCAGGGATTTTAGTGCATCAATCAGCCTATATCCAGAAAATATTGGAGAAATTCAATATAGATAAATCATATCATAACAAAACCTCGATGATTGTTCGTTCTTTAGAAATAGAGAAAGATCCATTTAGACCACGAGATTTTGGAGAAAAGATATTGAGACCGAGGTTCCATATCTTAGTGTCATTGGAGCACTTATGTATCTTACAAATTGCACCAGGCCTGATATCACATTTGTAGTGAACATACTAGTTAGACATATTGCAAATCTAACTCACCGTCATTAGACGGGAGCGAAGCATATCCTCAGATATCTTAGTGGCACAAAGGATCTTGGTTTATTCTTTAAGAGAAATCATCATCCCAATATGATTGGATACACGGATGCTGGTTACTTATCTGGTCCCCATCCCAAACTGGATTTGTATTCTTACATGGAGGTACAGCTATTTCATGAAGCCTTTTAAATAGACTCTGACGGCGACCTCTACTAATTATTCTGAAATTATTGCTCTATACGAGGCATCACATGAATGTGTATGACTTCACAGAATGATTAACCACATACAACAGGCATGTGGTATTGGTTTGATTAAATCACCTACAATTATCTATGAAGATAATTTTGCTTATGTTACATAGATGCAAACAGGTTACATAAAGAGTAATGTCGCTAAGGACATTGCACCTAAGCTGTTTTATCCCCATAAGTTACAAGAAAGCGGGGAAATAAACATCTTGCAAATCAAGTCATGTGATAATCTCGCTGACCTATTTACTAAGTCATTACCAACTTCTGTGTTTCAAAAATTGGTACATGGAATTGGTATGTAGCGACTTCGAGATTTGCCAGAATCAGGGGGAGACATCTCCTAAATGTTGACCTATACCAGCATCATATTATACTCTTTTCTTTCACAAGTTTTACTTACAAGGTTTCTTGTTAAAGTTTTTAATGAGGTAATATTAACATAAGCATGTGTCATATTTCCTATTTTCCCTATCGGGGTTTTTGTGGAAAATATCAAAGACACATATTGCCCTCACAACTCATCCATGATTTTTCCCTGAAAAGGTTTTTCATGTGAGTTATCCAAGAGGCAATATCAATAATATGTCGTCATATTTTCTCCTAATTTTCTCACTGGGTTTTTACAGGAGTTTTAGCGACATATCACTTTATATTGCTCCTCATATTTTTCCTGAAAAGGTTTTTGGGGGAGTTATCTTTATGTCGTATCTCCAATATTTTTCCCCATTAGGGTTTTTAATGGGATACCAATGACATAGTGGTTTATTTAAATCACAAATGAATATGTTATTTTCTCCTTATTTTCCAATAAGGTTTAAAGGAGTTTTTATGGCATATCATATATTTCTCAGATTTTTCTCATAGGGTTTTTCGAGGAAATTCAGCTTACAGCTGTATTGATCTCAATGAAGATTCGATTAAGGGGGAGTGTTACGAAACGGTGTCTCTCAACAGACACCCCTTTGGTGATCTCATCAACGACTCCATGAACAGACACCTGTTCACGAAGTGATCTCATCCATCAATTATAAGATTAGTGGATAGGTTTAGATAGTTAGTTTTACTTCAAAGGGCATGTCCTTTAGGAACAGTCGTGTCCCTTCGTGACACCCCTTCACTTGTATAAATATATTTCAGAGATCAATGAAAAAAACAGTTCTCCCAAATCTTATTCATTTACACTCACGTTCTAACAGGAACATTTGTGGAGCTGCTCTTTTTTGTTGAGAGAATTTTGTGGAGCTGCTTTCACTCAGTCAGCCTGTTCGCTCGTTGGTTTCAGCCAGCCCAAACCAGCCAGCCAACAGTGTTTTCCTCTCAAAAAAACCAGCACCAGCCATCCCAAACCAGCACCAGCACCAACCAGCGAACATGCCCAGTAGTTGGGGCCTTCGAATTTAAGGGATCGTTTTGGCATGCTTATCCATTCCTGGGTAGATCAATTAGTACAAACCCTAGCTAGATCAAGCACTACAAAAGTCATATTTGTGTTGCCTTTTTTATATATCATCAATCAACTGCATAGGTCATATTCGCTTATCTTATAATCCGTCTTTTTCAGCCGGAACAGTGTTTCTTTCTCACAACAATCAGCCGCAACAGTGTTTCGGCTTGTTTTTTCAGCGAAACGAACGGGGCCTAGTCTAATTCTACTTGAATCGTATTGTAATGGGAAGAAGAATCCAAGTCTTGCAATATCTCTATGATCATGGTCTGTTGCATTTTTTTTCTTGTTCATTCAGTTGACTAAATCTGGGGATCAGCAGCAAATGCGATTAGACTGAGAAATAAATATACCGTCACTATTTTCAAGTACAAAAAAAATGATAGATACGGTGATTGGGAAAAACTGATTCCATTATGTGCTCATTTTTCGCAACTATATGGCGGCGTTCGGCTGGTCTGAAAATTTCAGACCAGCCGGCTGGTTCGGCTTGCCCTCACAATGCTACAGTGCATCTTTCAGCCGCTACAGTATTTCTCTCTCACAAAACCAGCCGCTACAGTGTTTTGGCTTCTTTTTTCCAGACAAGCGACACGGACATAAGAATGTGTAGTACATGCTCCGGATATTACAGTGGAATATGTTCAAAAGGTGGACAATCGAATAAATTGAAAAGGGGCCGTATTATCAATTTGAGCTGTCCCTTGCACTCGGAATTTTCCATTAATGTAAACTACTTGCGGATCTTTTGCTAATTATTATGTAGAAATTGCCCACGAATTTCCTCTGACAATCAGATATCCATCGAAAGCTTGATGGGAAAGCGAGTCTCGGCTGGCTAGCTCAGCGAATCAGATGCATTAGCGTTAACGCGTTTGTGATGGCCATAGTTTACACTTGAGATGAACAATTAATCGTTATATATAGCGCAAAAAAAAAGGTAATTTACAGGAACAAAACTACTAGTACTTTTGCAGAGCATATATAGTTGTATTAGCAAAGTATATATTGACGTACAAGGAAAGGAAAAGAAAAGCTAAGGCTAAAGATGAACATGCATCATCCTCTCTAGATCTTTACACTTGAGATCGACCATCATCACAAATTTTTCGTCATCATCGTAAACACCTAGCTAGATGCATCGTCCTAGCTCCCATCCATGTCTCTCGCCACAAAGCTTCAAACCAATCGTATTCCATCGATGAACCCTCACAGACAAAGCAACGCGAGAGGGAGGGAGGGAGGACGAGCCAAACCAAAAGCTAATTAAAACATCCACCTCGACGGCCTGCCCGTCGTCAGGCGCGGAAGCATCCGACGAAGCGCGGCAGGTGCAGGTGGTGGTGAGCGGCGCCGCTGTCGAGGTCGACGAGGTGCTGGGCGCAGGAGGAGGTGCCGTGGAGGTCCTGGCCGATGAGGTGCTCGACCTGGACGAAGCGGTCGACGCGGCAGGGGATGGCGATGGCGCCCTGGTGGCGGAAGCCGTACTCGCGCTCGGCCTCCTCCAGCAGCGCGCCGAAGAGCGGGTGCTTGAGGTGGCCCAGCGGCACCGCGAACCGGCGCTGCTCCTCCCCCTCCAGGCCCACGCGCACCGTCACGCACCCCTTGGGCGCCGCCGCCGCCATCTGCTGCTGCTGGTGCTTGCCGTGCATGATCGTCGCCAGGCAGGCCAGATCGATCGACCGACCAAGGAGCGAGCTCGGTGTTCCTTGCTTGCTTGGTTGCTGGATCAGGAAGGAGAACTAAGAAACTTGGGGCTGGTGGTTAGAGGCAGGAAGAGAAGGGCCAGGGGTCGGAGCTGGAGATGGCGAGGCGGAAGACGGTGAGGGAGGAGTCGCGGAGGGAGGTGGGCACGTTGGACATGGCCTACTCCTCCACTTTGTCTCTTCTCAACGACGACGACGGTGGGCGATTCGGGTCGGGTCTGCCTCTGCCTTTGTGCCTTGTGGAGTCTGTTTGCGAGGAGAGCTAGCTGCGGTGTGCCGAGCGACGGAGGTTGGGAGGCGGAGGGCCGCGGCTTTTATAGCCCCCGCGCACGCCGCCAGGTCGGGTTGGGGTTGGGGTTGGGGTTGGTGTTCCGTGTTCGATTGCCACCGGGTCTCTCCGTGCGTGCTTGTGTCTCCGAACCGAGCCCCGGGTCCCCTGGAGACGTGCGCGTCGCGGCCCGCGCGGCTAGACTTCAGCTTAGCTGTCGTCTGCGTCTGCGACCGCGGCGCGGGGGGCGGTGCTATTGGAAGGGAAGGTGCCATAAGCGTGTCAGCGTGTGCGTTTGTTTTCTTTGGGGATAAGGAAGGGTGGATCAGGCTTCAGGCGATCAGCCGGTCAGGGGACCGACCGGCCGCCGTGCCGCGTCCGGGCCGTCGCGGACTTGCGGTTGCGGGTTGCGGCTGGAGGAGGGCCGCGTTGAGTTCAGATGACGATGGCGGGGTCAGGGTTCGCTTCGGGGGCGGCCTTGACGATCTCTCCACCTGCGGGAAGGATTGGATGGGGGTGTTCGTCTTGGCTTCCGAGTTTTTCTTTTATCATTTGGTTGACCAGGACACGACACGATCGATGAGTTTCGTGCCAAGGTTTTACTAGTACTATTTGTTGTATTTATTGTGTGTATATATATATATATATATATATATATATATATATATATATATATATATATATATATATATATATATATATATATATATTCATTCATGGGTGATTTGATTGGCGCTTGGGACGAAATTGTTTTCTCGATTGGAAACAGTATGGCGACAACGAAAAGGTTTACGATCGCGGCTGCCCAACAAAGCCCCCAACGCGTCCATGTTGTCGCCGTCCTAGCTTGTTGATCCGTTCGTTGGGACGTTTCGGAGTTGACTGAGAGGGGGGGGGGGGGGGGGGGGGGGGGGGGGGGTTCTGATTTGCTGATGATACCACCCATAACAAACTAACCAAATGCATCACCTCAATTCTCCTCTCCCCGGCGCGAAAAGCCGACGTTTCGTCCGGTTCCGCGCGGGGCAATCACCTTCACCTCACCTGGCGTATGTACTCAGGGGGCCCGGGCCGCTCGGCAGGCCTGCCGATCGGAAGCGTCACGCCATGCCTCGGCCCTCGTCACGGAGCTCAACACTGTACCTAACCGCACCACACGGGGCATCTTTCACACCTGCTGACTTCACCCACAAAGCTACGTAGCGCAGCCACACGGGGCTTTAGCTTTTGTCATCCCACCTCAAGCCGAGCGGCCTAGCCAATTACGCTGCTAGAGTTTGGTGGGAGTGAACCTGGCACAAGACCAATAAAGAAAAACCGATCTACGAAGTTGCTTGTAAAATTGCTATAGATCGAGACATGCAGAGATTTTATTGTTGTCGATCATGTAGAGAGGATTTTGCACGTACTGCCACTACTAGCATTGGGGTGACCCGAGAAATGAGATGGTTCCGCAGACTGCACCTTAGTGTCCACCTGTCAGGAAACGTGTGTTGAAACTCTGATCACCTGTCAGGAGAACAGATTATTATTTAACAACGTCCTCTTCGAAAAGTCGACCATGGCCCTTCACGCTAATCACGCATCGACAACGTTGCTGTCACAGAATTAAGGGGGCCAACGTCGAACTTGACCCGTTGACCGCATCAATCCCATCCCACTGGACCGCACCACACCACAATGGAATGGAACCACACGTGTCGTTTCCAGCCCAACCCCATCGATCAAGGTCAACCCCACATGAAACACGGCCATCAACCCCAACCCCACATGAAACACGGCCACCGGGAATAATCAACCGCACGCACCCAAGGACGGCCCCGGCCCCGCCCCGCGTTGACATGGCCCGCCCCCGTGCGCTGTGGAAGGCAAGCGCCTCTCTCGCGACGACGTGATGGGGGAGAGGCCGGCTGGCGCACAGCACAGCTGTTAGCAGCGGCGCGTGAAATTCTTTGTGGAAGTAGAGTGGGTGCGCACTCGTCGCGGTGTCGCCGCGGAAGAATCGGTCCATCTCCCGGCGTCTCGGCGCCGGGAGCGCTTGGGGGAGGCGGTGCCCGCGCCACGCGCCGACCGACGCCGCCTTTTGGGCCGCTCGATGCGTCACGATCACGAGCCCTTGGAGGAGGCTTTCAAGTTTCAACTCCTGGAAGCTGGGGGGTGGGAAAAGTTGCCATGAACCGATTCACCCGATGATAATTGGGATTCGACTTTTGTATACGATTTTTTTCCATCATCGCGTGTCCGGACGGGAGAATCTGGGGACGGTGGTTGACGCACCGAGGGGCGAGGGCCGGCCGGTCTCTCGCTCCCCGCGAAGCGTGGACACGTCGTACGCATGGGCATGGCAGGAGCTAGCTAGCGGCAGGTCTGCAGCAGGCCACCTGACGGGGTGCTACGTCGGTTTGTGGCGTGAGGGTGGGCCCTGCCGCCCTTGCGTTCGCCTCGCCTTGAAACTGGGATCATGATGGCGCTTGCCGCGTGCGTCGGCAAACTCGGCACCGGCAGGCGGCACCGGGTGGAGGTAGGCACGGCCGCAGAACCGGCGCTTGCGTGTTGCGTGCCGGCCGGGTGCGGGTGCTGCTGCTCGCTACTAGCGCACGTCTATACATTGCGTCAGGCGGTGAGCACGTCTATGCATATCCAAGTTAATAAGGAGTACATGAGTAATTGAGTATTGTAATATTATGTTCAATATTCCGTAAAAGAAAAGTTTAAGCTAATAAAAACGACAATTACTCTGCTAGTACAAAGGCGTAGTATACAACACGGCTGTGGTTTTTATAAGCATGCTTCTTTATTATATCATCAGGTCTGTGTACGCTCGCTCCCAAGTCGCATGTGCATGGTGGGTTGATGTGATTGCGAATTGCGATTGAGTTCTGCTGATCATTCCGTGGTTTTTTGGAGGTCTGCAGACTGCAGCTGCAAGGGATAGGACCAACATAGCTGTGCCACACCTACAGACCTACTGAACACGCAGGTTTTCTAGAATATACGTACGTATATAAACTGACGTCTTGAGAACGCATAACTTGCACAGGCAGGCAGGTAGGCCGGCTTGATTCGTGACTCATTAGTCACGAGCCATGCGCTGTAGTACGAGTCAAAACACAGCGAATTTGTCTATGCTCCGTTGCGGTGCTTACCAGCGGTGGTAGGCAAAGCTTTGCGCTGGCACGCGCATGCCACTCTTGCACCGCATCTGCATGGAGAGAACAGAGAAAACATCTGTTTTCTCTGAAGTTCGCCAATCCAATCATGCAGTTCGCAACTGCCAGCAGCGAACAAGTGTGATTTTTAAAGGGCGACTGACACCGTCATATGATCTTACATATAACCAAATGGTGCAGGATTAATTTAGAATACACTACACCACATTGAAGAGAGAATTTTATATAATATAAGATGAAGACCTGGCTAAACGTCAACTGAGACGGCCGGGCCTTATCTTAGCTCACAAAGAAGGCGACGTAGCTGTTGCCGGCAATTGGCCAGAACGAAGCGTTGACACTTCGAGATCAACCTTGAGGGATCTGTATGCATGTACCATTATTAAACTACGCACGGCAGCCACACAATTGCAGTTTAGGTGACGATGGAGTTGCAGTTGCAACAGGCATGCAGGGTCTCGCGTATGGTGAGATCAACTGGGAACGGTTCGTGTTCTGGAGCGCTAGCTTTTCTAGAGATCCACTGGATATATAGGCGCTGTTGTATGACTGTTTTTATTTTCCTTTCATCTCTTGTTTTTCAGCTTAGGCCTTTAACTCTGCTATATTAATACAAATGCGGCATGTTTCATGCCAGTTAACTGTTATGTTAAAAAGAATTAGAAACGGTTTGTTGCTGCTGCAGATCGAATCAACGGCAGCTGGCCTGATGCTGGACGACTGGAACAAAACAAAGATTGAAAGTTGGAAGATGCATATGCATGGCTTTCGCTCAACTGCTCAAGGAGGACAAGGTGTTTTAAGCTTTCTCAAGGCCCTAGAGGCCTCGATTTTTTTATTTTAATTTTTTTTAATATAATTTTAAATCTAACACTGTCGGTTTTTTTTTAAACTAACACTTTTGACCACGCCTATTGCCCTGCGCGCGGCCAAATGCCTGTGCCGCGCCATGTATGGTGGCGTGGCAGAGGGCTGATGTGGCGTGGGCCGGCCTGGGGGACCGATGACGTGGCAGGTACCGCCGCGCCACCGACCCTGGCGCGGCAGTGCGGCACCCTGTTGCGTGGCGCGGCTGGACCAAACATACCGCACGAGCAGCCACACCACCTGGCCGCTACGCCTGCCGCTGGCCCGGGCTACCTGGATGGTTGAATCGAAACGCATCGCGCCCGTATTTTGTTGAGTTTTTTTTCACGGCCGAATAGAGAATTTGATAAGCCAATGATTAGTTTTCGTCTTTCATAATACGGTTATGCACCATTTTAACTAATCAATTACGAAAAATTACCACCGGTGTCCAGATACGTCGGGACTGCCGGTTCCCGAACGCAGGGTACTTAATCTCGCCGGCAGTGCTGCCGCGACTCAAAGAAACGAATAAGAAGCAAGTTGACAAGCTGCCACATAAAATATTCATTGTTTTGACATAAGTTTGACATAATATAACCAAATAACCCCGTAAATTTCGGATGCCAATATTCGTTTGACCTAACAAACTAAGACCCAGGAGTGTAAGGATCTCTCGGACGCCTCTGTCTCTTCGGATTTGTTGGCAACACATTGGGAGTGTAGCCAACGTCGGTATGGTCGCGTCGACGGTGCGTACGGCTCGTACCCTGCAGGTATATGATACGCACGATTACTTATAATTCTTTATGATCGTTAGTTCATGGAGCCTAAGTATTGAAATAAACTATCTTTGTTAGTACCTGTGAGGCTCCTTGGGTGCCAAACGGGGCACCACTTAGCTGAGACATGCCGATCTCGTTCTGCGGCCATTCGTCCCACTGGCTGTGCTGTCCGCGGAAGCCCGGGGTTCGTCGTCGTCGTCATCGTCCTCCTCCTCATCCTCGGTTGCAGGGTCCTTCCCAGCGTTATAATGTGGTGGTGTTCGCACCGCGGAAGTGGCACCCCGCGTCATCGGCTGAGAAGAGCCGGCTGGTGTCCTCAAAGAGGCCGAAGATGTGCCACCCGATCGTGCGGGGAGTGGCGGTTCATCATAAGGAGTGTCCATGCAGCTCAACTTCTGAGCTAGCTTCCTGCAGCTCTTCTTCACCTTCTGCATAAATAGATGTTAAAGTTAGTTCATTACCCAAACGCATATACACTAAAGAAATATTTTCGAAACGGACAAGTTTATGTTTACCTCCACAAAAGCCGCGAGAATGCCTGGCCCCTGCCCTCTAGACTCGTGAAGCCAGAACGCTGCTTTGTTGGACAGCCTTGACAATTGTGTCGCCTGAGTACAGAAACGCGGTTGGACAGTTTTAGTACACATACTTAATACCAAAAGAATAACAAATTGTATCATTCAAGTATCTTACCACGTATCTTTAAAGCTGGGTTCTCTGTAGCTGTGTGTCCTCCCTAGTGGTAACGTCGTACACATCTTCGATGATATCTTCCTCCGAGTCCTTGTCAATCGCCACGTCAGTGTACGGGGGCTTGATATGTGTCCTCGTAGACCTGTGAAGCCACCGCAGGTACTCGTCAAAGGTGTGCTAGTCATGTGGAGGACCCGCAAGGACCGTATGTGGTACCCTGGTCTGCCACAAATGGATGTACGAGCTGTGTGTCACGTGCCAATCCTTGGTCTTGTACCTCTTCCTGCGATCAAACCTGCAACAAAACGATGTTAGTTGTACCAAACACACCTCTGAATTATAGCATTGTTATTAATCGATAACGCACCCGTGCAATGCTTGATTGGTGGAGTAAAGCGGTGGTGGGCAGCCTGTCATTATTCTAAACTATCTACAGACCCGGATGGGCAAGTGAATCTCGACCACATGGAAGAAAATAAGAGGGACGTCGCAGCGATACTCGTGTGACTCATCCCTAGTGACAGGACTCAGATAGCCCTAGAGCTCCAGAGAATCCCAAGGACACCAAAACACTTAAAATTTCATAATTGTGTTAGGTTGTGATATAGTGTACATCGAAGAAGACACTGCTACGATAGTATAGAGAGCGTAACCTGGTGCTGTGTCAGGACGTCGAGACCGTCTGTATACTCCCTATACTTGCACCACGCATTCCCTCTAACTAACTGTGCTTCCGTCCAGATATACAGAGCTGTAGGGAGTGTATCATGCCCATTCCATCGCTGCATTGAACACGATAATGAATTAGCAACAAATAATCTCATCATATCTATCTGCCTGGAAGAATATAATGAACCGAAGTACTTACCGGTAAACCATTATTAAGGGGCCTCCCAATGGGCAATCGTTCCCAACACCAAACCTGGAGTAGGTAGGAGCAACCCCCAAGGCTCGCATGTCCTGAGGTGCGACGGCAGGCAACACATAGCTGTCGATATGTCCATGCTAGGACTGCGCTGCCCCAGCTGTACCCCGCTATATTCTCCCATGGCTGTCGAAGTATGTCAAGGAAGATCCAGCTGATGGTGTTGCCCAAGGCGTCTAGGAAGAGGAAAGCACCAAGAAAGTGCCAGAGCCACACTCGAGCGAACCTGTCGATCTGTGCCTCAGCTTGTGGGTCCAAGTACTCAAAGCGCTCTATGATACAGGACGACGAAACACCGAAACTTTTCCTATAATTGATCAAAGAAAATGAGATCCGATGCCATCTGTAAAGCAATGCAAGTATTAAATAGGCTTAAATTACTCACTTATTTTTCTTGGAAGCATCGTCGTCCGGTGGAAGAAAGCTAGTAAACTGAGCCACCAGCTCCCTCCAGTGATCGTTGTCAACTATCCCTGTCACTGTAAGTCCCCCCAACCGAAGGCCTAAAATAGCCTTCACGTCCTGCAACGTCAAGGTCATCTCGCCACAAGGTAGGTGGAACGTGTGGGTCTCAGGCCTCCACCTGTTATAAGAATAGAACGACTGTTAGTTGCCTCCAATTTGTTACAAGAAAGTTTACGTACAAAGAATGCACTCGCACCTGTCTACAGCTGTAGTAAGTAGTGCTGGGTCAAGGGGCGGAAGACTGTGGTTGACAACACGGACAAGCTCGAGGAAGCCGGCACGCCGTATGTACGGCGTATAACGCTCGTCCCACTGATACGCCCTGGTGTGAGTGCGGGGTCTCAAAGGAGGCAAGGACACCTCTGCGTCGTTGTCACTCAAGATGTGTGCTCGGTGCTGGTCGTCGTACTCCACCTCAAGAATGGGGTACAATGGGTGCTGCGTAGGAGGGGCCATCCTGTTACAAATTGATAAACAAAACGTTAGAGTATTCAAATTAACAAAATTCAAGTTAACATTAGTAAGTTCACAAACAAATCACAAACAAATTCACTAACCTAACTAGCCTAAATCCCTAAACCCAAAATCCTAACTATACTAGATAATAAATACATAATCAATCCATATAAAACTTTGGTTCTAAAATTACAAGTAATCTCTCTGTCTCAAAATAAATACACATCTTGCTTCTCGAGTAGTCAAATATGTTTAAGTTTGATCAAAACTAAAAAAAAACGGTATCAATATTTGTATCTCCTAATAAGTTTATTATGAAAGTATACTCCATGCTTAATGTAATAGTACCTATTATGTATCATAAATATTAGTACGCTATTATATAAATTTGATCAATTGTTTTTTAAAAAAATAACTTCAGAAAGTGTCAGTGTTTCGGACCGGGGGGTTCTCAACCAACCAGTGAATTTGTTCTGCGTGTTTCCAATCCCGGATGGTGATGCAAAGAGACACAAGGTTTATACTGGTTTAGGCAATCGATGCCCTACGTCTAGTCTGAGAGATGGATCTCGTATTCCTTGCACCGAAGTGCTCGTAGTAGGGGGTTACAAGCTAGGTGAGAGAGGGAGCTAGTCCCAGGTCTCGGCAAGGTGTCGTGTGGGCCGCTTGAGACGTTGCTCTCAGGCGGTTGGGATGTGTGCGTGTGTTACAATGTGTTACCGGGTCTCCCCCCCCCAAAACGGCCCAAGTCCTCTCCTTTTATAGCCTGAAGGGAGGACAAGGATGGTACATGAGCTAACTATACGGTGTCGTGTGAACAGAGGCGGCGCGTCCGGGCCCTGTAGCCTGTTCCTATGGCGGTGTGGTCGTCGGAGTGGTCCGTCCTTGGAGCACTGGGGCGACGTGGTCGTCCCATCCGATCCTGTGCATTGTGGGAGCCCCGGGACTGTCTCGGAGTGGGTGTGGCGGTGAACGTGCAAGCCACTGTGGACAGGACTGTGCGCGAGGCCGAGACTTGGTTGGTGCCAAGGCTGCGCCGTAGTGGAGGGGTCTCGGCAGGCACGAACCTCAAGATAGCCGAGACCTTGGTGTACAGTGCCGAGGCCTCGAGTGGGCGGCTGATCGTGGGCATAGCGTTAGGACACAGTGGCCGGTAATCCCCGCCGTACCCTGTCCCAGCCGGTATGGCGCTGATCGTGGACACAGCGTTACGACACAGTGGCCGGTAATCCCCGCTGTGCCCTGTCCAGGCCGGTATGGCACTGATGCGACCTCGGGTCCCGTCGGCCATTCTGTGGCATTGAGCCATCGCCCGGCTGAGATTGCGGGAGTGGTTGAAGCATTAATGAGACATGACGCGCTGTCTGGAGGGTCGGTCGAGGTGGGGGGCGACGGGCTGCGGACGAGCTGGGCTCGAGCGACATGGAGAATGAGGCCTCGCGCAAGACGGAGATCGGATTCCTTGCCGAGGCATGCCGCGAGAGGCCTCGCGCGATACGGAGAATGCACCCCCAGCCGAGGCCTTCCATGGTGGGCCTCGCGCGAGGCAGAATTCGCGTCAGGGTGCCGAGACCTCCTGCGTGAGGCTCGAGGTCGAGGCGGGGGGCTTGGTGGGCTCGGTCGTTGCGGGTGAGGGGCCCACGGCTTACCTTCTAGCTTTATTTTTTTATGGGACTTTAGCAACCCTTTTGATTGTTCGCTCGGGGTACCCTGTTCTAAGGTACCCGACAGTAGCCCCCGAGCCTCTGGGGGAGTGCGTGCACTCTCCCTGAGGGTTTGCCTAGGCTTGGTTCGTACCCGCTCCCGTAGGAATTGGGTTTTGTATCTTGAGGTTCCGGTGGGTGCGCGTGAGCGCACCCGCCGGGTGTAGCCCCCGAGGCCCTGGAGGAGTGGAGTTACTCCTCCAGGGGCTTTTTTATTTTCGTGTTTGAACGAGTAGTTCTTACTGCATTTGCCTGAGCCCCTAAGCGTAAGTTCGGGTTGCGGGGGTCTCGGCGAGGCTGTAGGAAAAAGCCCTCTAGCCTCCGCACGGAGCGAGAGGTTCAGTCAGGGGCCCCCCTGACTTTGGGTATGACCCTCATGCTTCCTTTCAGCTCGGAAGGAGGGGTGGAATGTGCCAGGCTACCCTCGATGGGCACGAGCGTGGACACTTCCGATGAGCTGTTATCGGGTAGTCCAAGTGGAGGCCCGAGCCCCGTTCGCTAGGGGACGGCTAGCGGTCTAGAGACGCACTCCAAAAGTACCAGATGGTTTCTCTAGTGGGTGCCGAGGCCGTTCGCTGGGCCTCGGTGGCTCGGTGCCTCCCTACGGTGGGATCCCATTCGGATACTTCCCTGCCGGTCTCGGACACGACTTAGGATGCCCCAAGCGACTATTCGCTCAGGGCCTAGGGCCATTCGTAGGCTCGCCCCTGAAGTCGTCCCTGACTCTGTTGCCCTGGGGCGGCTGTCGAAACCTCTTGGAGGCCCAGCCTTCGAACCCCTGGACCGTAACGGGCTCGGTGCCCTTTATCGTGTTTTGTAATGAAACCTCTAGCAGTGGGCTTGGACCGTTTGTCTTGGTCTTCGGGTGCAAGAGGAGCCCCTGAGCCTCCGCCTGGAGCAAGAGGGCGGTCAGGGGGTCCCCTGACTTTTTCATCCGACCCTCACATGTCCTTTTCGTTCGGACGGAGGGTTTGTTTGCCGAGCCTATTCTGGTCTCGGCAAGGTTGCAGGAAGAGCCCCTAGCCTCTGCGTGGAGCGAGAGGGCCTGTCGGGAGTTCCCCTGACTTTTTATACGCCCCTCGCGCATGAGGGTTTGTTTGCCGAGGCCCCTTTTGGGCGCGAGCCCGAGAGTTGGGGTCTCGGCGTATTTGCCAGGAAGAGCCCCCTAGCCTCTGCACAGGGTGAGAGGGCCGTCAGGAGCTCCCCTATCTTTTTGTGCGACCCTCACGCTTCCTTTTCGCTCGGAAGGAGGGGTGGAATGTGCCTCGCTACCCTCGGTGGGCACGAGCGGTGGCACTTCCGGTGAGCTGTTATCGGATAGTCCGAGTGGAGGCCCGAACCCTGTTCGCTAGGGGACGGCTAGCGGTCTAGAGACACACTCCAAGAGTACCAGAGGATGTCTCTAGTGGGTGCCGAGGCCGTTCGCTGGGCCTCGGTGGCTCGGTGCCTCCCTACGGTGGGATCCCATTCGGAGACTTTCCTCCGGTCTCGGACACAACTTTGGGCGTCCCAAGCGTTTCGCTTGCTTGGGCCTCGGCCCCAGTATGGGCTCGCCCGCGGTCAGTCCCTGACTCTGTTATCCTGGGGCGGCTGTCGAAAACCCTTTGGGGCCCAGCCTTCGAACCCCTGGATCATAATAGGTTCAGAGCCCGGTTCTTCATACGAAAGGAATAGGTCGCAGGGAATATCTTCCCTATTGGCTCGGCACAGGGCGGCGCGCCTTTTGAGGCGGTTTCATGGGGAGTCGAAATGACAGCCTAGCTGCCATAGTGGCCGAGCGTGGCGTGGTGGATGGGACGTAACTGTCCTCGCATTTAATGCGGGAGACGTGGGCGCGTGGGCCGGCGAAATCGGCTCGTGTTTAACCGCGCCGGATCGGGGGGAAAACCTCCCCGATTTCGTCGCCCGTTCGTTTCGCCTCCTCCCTGCATAAATACCCGAAGAGTCTCGCCCCTCCTCGTCTTACCTTGCCTGCATTAGCACCGCCTCTGTCGAGCCATCGCTAGAGCTAGCGGGTGCCGGGAAGAAGAGGAGAGAAGAGCGAGCCTAGGAGAAAGCAATGAAAAAAGCGAGAGCGTGGGAGAGAGAGAGAAAAAACTCACCGCCGCACCCGATTCCTCCATCGCACCCATGGCCGGCGACATCGTCGTTGTCGAGGCAGGACCCCTGGGACCCGTCGGACAGTCACCTGAGGAGACGCTTCAGTCGCTTGTCGACGGTGGACTCCTTCGCCCGGTGATAGACCCCGCCAGGCCAGAGTGGATTGCTCCGTACGGATGAGCCGGAGCCGAGGCCTCACGACGGCTACATCGTGAGCTTCGTCTCCTTCCACGAGCGCGGCCTCGGCGTCCCGGCGGACCGGTTCATGCAGGGCGCTCCCGCACTACTACGGCGTGGAGCTCCACAACTTCAATCCCAACTCCATCGCTCAGGCGGCTATCTTTGTTGCCGTCTGCGAGGGGTATTTGGGGATTGCTCCCCATTGGGAGTTGTGGCTCCACCTATTCCGGGTGGGGCACACTACCAAGCCGACGGGTACGTCGGGTAAGAGGAAGGCGACGAGGGCCGGCGGCTGCACTCTCCAGGTGCGCCAGGACCGCCAGCACCTCTACATCCTAGCCCAGCTCTGCGTCCTCCAACCGACGGTGGTACACGAGCTGGTTCTACCTTCAGTAACGATGATGGAGGACTTCCCCCTTACACTGGGCGGATTGTGGGGAGCTGCCCGGAGAGATGGAAGTGGGGCGTCCCGAAGGACGACCAGCCCAAGCTAGAGCCGCTCCTGGAGGGGCTGGCGAGGCTGTACGGGGCCATGGCCTCACCGTGGCTAGTGGTCGTGGCCGCCTTCCACCGCCGGAGGGTGCTGCCGCTGATGGCTCGGCGGCGGCGGCTGTTTGAGATGAGGCCGGGTGAACCCATGGAGGGCATCCGGATGTCCTCCTCCGCCCTCTTCGACGAGGAAATTCTTCGTCGGGTGGGGGAGACGGTAGAGGCGAAGTTGAAGGGCGGCAACTTGACCCCCTTCGCGATGCGACCGTCGCGGGGGTTCCTTTCGCTGGTAAGTCATGTGCCGCTGTAGCCTCTGAGCCTCCTCAGTCTCCCCTTACCCCTTGTTCCCTTATGCGCGTTTGTCGTTCCTTCAGGGGATGAGGGACGTGCGCTCCTCTCCGTCGCCCGTTCCCGAGGACGCGGGGCGGCGGGCGATCAACCGCTGCTCACGCCGATATGCAGAAGAGGCGAAAGGACGCCAAGGCGGTGAAGCGCACGAAGCACATCCTCACGCGCGAGGAGCTGGATAAGCGCCGTCGTCAACAACAGAAGGATGGTCTCCCGTTGGAGGAATCCCCGTCGACGTCGTTGTTGACGGAGGCCTCGGACGGGAACGACGAGGGCGAGGTCCCCTAGACCACCTTCCTAACGTCGTGGAGGTGGCGCTCGGGGTGTCGGCAAGCAGCCCGGCACCCCCAGGAGGGGGAGGAGAAGCAGACCCAGGGCCGGCGGTTGCCCGCTCCGGGGCCAAGGCTGACACGCCCGAGGCGTGGGCATTGGGCAAACGCGCCATCAGCCTAGTGGGCTCGGTGGCCGTGGTGGAGCGAGTGGCGGTGGAGACGACGCCACCGCCCCCGCAGAGGACCGAAGGGGCGCCGGGGTCCATTGAGGACCGACCGGCGCCGATGGATACGGAGGCGACGCCTCTGCCGCCGCCTCCGCCGTTGCGGACGAGGTTCGCCGTGGCGAAACGGTTGCCGCCCCGTTCAAGGTTAGTGTATTTTCGGCGGGGTCATAGTGCATTCCGTTCGCCTTTTTGGTCTCGCGCTGACCCTGTAGGTTATTTTCCTTAGTCGAAGCGGCCTGCGGACGAGCTCCCCTTGGCGCCCCTTAAGGCGCTCAAGGCGAGCCCCGAGCTCCTCCGCCCACTAGGTGGCAGGAGGCACAAGCCGCTATCCAACGCGGCGCGGCGTCGGCGAGGGTCGACCCAAAGGGGCCGGCCGCCCAAGGAGGGGTTGCCGAGGCGGCCCCTGCAGTAGACGAGGGAGGGAGCGCTTCTGCCTTCGTGGGGGCGAGGCTCACGAGTCAGGATGGGGCCGGCGTGCCCTTGGTTGCCTGAGGCCCCCTGGGGTCTCCGAAGCTGAGGCGACGGAGGCCACGGCCCCACTGACCGCCGAGACCGCTGTGGCCGCGGTTGGTGTTTCTGCGTCTGCCGAGGCCACGATGGCGGAGGCCGAAGCCCCTGAGACCGTCGAGGCCATCGCGATGGTGGTGATGCTGTCCGTCCAGGAGGCGGAGATGAAGGCGGCGGAGGCCTTGGTGGCGCCCTTGGTTCAGGGGCCGCCGTTGTTGCGAGAGAGCGCCCGGGAGACGGAGGTCTATCCGATCTCCTCCGACGATACTTCTCGGGCATGGGAGGTGGTCGACGCTGAGGATGCCGGTGCCGTGGAACAGCCTGCGCCGATCTTGGACGAAGGGGGGCTCGGCCGCTCGTGCGGGTGCGACCCGAGCCTTGCGGGTGGGATCACCCGCGGGTACTGTGGTGGAGCCGGGACGACCCTGAGGGGTAGCCCCTGTTCGCCCTTGAGGACGCAGGCCTAAGGGCGGGCGCTAGGGCACCTTCGAGCAATACCACCAGCTGGCAGAGCGGTCGCTACGGACGGCCCTGTCCGTGGTGGCCGACGACCTGCCCGGAGTCGCCTAGGTTTCGCGTTTTCAGTTTCTCGCGCGACGTTGTACCTTTTCTGGTTTTGTCACAATCAATGACCCCCGTTCTGCTTCCCCAGGAGCTCGAGACCCGGTCCCTTGGGAAGTCGGTCTTTCTCCGGTGGGAGAGGGGCGTCTGGGACCAGCTTCAGCGGCAGAAGGGTCTTCTTGCCGGCGCCAACGAGCTCCTGTCGGCGCAGGAGCGCGGAGGTAGAGGACCTCCGCCTTCGTTGTGCCGACGCGAAGGTCGAGGCAGGCCACGGCCCAGGCGCAACTCGCCCCTCTGGTGGCACGGGTTAAGGAGTTGGAGGAGGAGCTCACCTGCAGCGGTCAGCGACCGGGATGCCTTCAGGGGCCGAGCCAGTTGAAGCTATGGCCTCGGCCTGCGGCTCACGCGGGGCAGCTGGGGGCGGAACAGAGGGCGCACCAGCTGACGAAAGGTGCCTTGGACGAGGCCCTTGCTGCAGCTGAGGCTTCGCGGACCTGAGGCTATAATTTGGAGGGGGACGGTCGAGGGTGAGTTCTAGTCCCTCATTTTGTTTTCTTTTCCTTGTGTTCGCTCCCTAACTCCCTTGTGTGACGCAGAGCTGTGGAGCGAGGCTTCCAGGGCGGCCGAGGCTTCTCGGGTTGAGGCCCAACGCTTGAAGGAGGAGGCCGAGGCTTCCCGTGCGGAGGCCCTGTGCTGGAAGGAGAAGACCGAGGCCTGTCAGGTCGAGACCTGACGCTGGGAGCTGAAGGCCAAGGGCGAGTTCCATGGGTTTCCACCCCTAGCTCCCTTGTTTTCTCTCTCGCTCGACCTCATTCCATTTTCCGTGGTGCAGAGTCAGAGGCGGAGGTTACTCGGGCCACCGAGGCTTCCAGCGCGGTGCAGACGGTGCTCGAGACCGAGATCGGGGAGCACAAGGCACTGAAGCGTGCTGCCCTTTACGCCTACGAGGCCTTGGAGGTTGAAGGGGTTCAGTTAGGTAGCTCCCTGGGGAGCCGTTTGATCGCACTGAGCAACCTAGATGCGTGAGCGACTCCGAGGAGCGCTACACACGGGTGTCAGGCGCGCGCTGGCCGTCATCTCTTCTCACTACGTCGGCGTCGACCTCCCGGCCATCAGCGATGGGTATGTCCTACCTGATGATGACGAGGAGGCGGACGCGGTGGTCACGAAGCTGATGGAGGCGGCGAAAGGCCCTGGCTCAGCGCTGGCGATGCTCTTTGAAGAGGAGGTGGTTCCTCCCCTACCACCCGCCGGTGTTGAGGGCTATGAGCCTTGATTTAGGCCCCAGGGGCTTTATGTAAAAATAGAGTAGTAGTTATTTTTGTATCATAACGCTTGTGGCCGTCGAGGCCTTTATTTCTAAAGTATTTGTGTTTCTTAGTTGTTTTTCTTATGTTTCCGAGCCTCTGCCCTCTGTTGCTCCTGATCAGATTTCGTTTGCAAAACACCCCGTTGGGGCCTAAGCCATCCCTTGGGCGAGAGGTAGTGAGGGAGTGCCGTAGCCCAGAGGCATAGGCCGTCTCGCGGCTCTACCGGCCTCTTGCCTAGGAAACAGACCTTGGTCCGAGGAGTCTTTATAACTGATTCGTCAGAGCCTGCTAGAGTCTTGGCTGTAGGAATTTTTGTGAAA